>NC_092229.1:36012583-36312583 GCF_036320965.1 Panulirus ornatus
TATACATGTGTATATGTGTAGGTTGGGCCATTGTTTCGTCTGTTTCCTTGAGCTACCTCGTTAACGCGGGAGACAGCGACAAAGTATAATAAATGAATAAATGAATAAATATATATATATATATATATATATATATATATATATATATATATATATATATATATATATATATATATATATATATATATATTTTGCTTTGTCGCTGTCTCCCGCGTTTGCGTGGTAGCGCAAGGAAACAGACGAAAGAAATGGCCCAACCCACCCCCATACACATGTATATACATACGTCCACACACGCAAATATACATACCTACACAGCTTTCCATGGTTTACCCCAGACGCTTCACATGCCCTGATTCAATCCACTGACTGCACGTCAACCCCGGTATACCACATCGCTCCAATTCACTCTATTCCTTGCCCTCCTTTCACCCTCCTGCATGTTCAGGCCCCGATCACACAAAATCTTTTTCACTCAATCTTTCCACCTCCAATTTGGTCTCCACTTCTCCTCGTTCCCTCCACCTCCGACACATATATCCTCTTGGTCATTCTTTCCTCACTCATTTTCTCCATGTGCCCAAACCATTTCAAAACACCCTCTTCTGCTCTCTCAACCACGCTCTTTTTATTTCCACACATCTCTCTTACCCTTACGTTACTTACTCGATCAAACCACCTCACACCACACATTGTCCTCAAACATCTCATTTCCAGCACATCCATCCTCCTGCGCACAACTCTATCCATAGCCCACGCCTCGCAACCATACAACATTGTTGGAACCACTATTCCTTCAAACATACCCATTTTTGCTTTCCGAGATAATGTTCTCGGCTTCCACACATTCTTCAAGGCTCCCAGAATTTTCGCCCCCTCCCCCACCCTATGATCCACTTCCGCTTCCATGGTTCCATCCGCTGCCAGATCCACTCCCAGATATCTAAAACACTTTAATTCCTCCAGTTTTTCTCCATTCAAACTTACCTCCCAATTGACTTGACCCTCAACCCTACTGTACCTAATAACCTTGCTCTTATTCACATTTACTCTTAACTTTCTTCTTTCACACACTTTACCAAACTCAGTCACCAGCTTCTGCAGTTTCTCACATGAATCAGCCACCAGCGCTGTATCATCAGCGAACAACAACTGACTCACTTCCCAAGCTCTCTCATCCCCAACAGACTTCATACTTGCCCCTCTTTCCAAAACTCTTGCATTCACCTCCCTAACAACCCCATCCATAAACAAATTAAACAACCATGGAGACATCACACACCCCTGCCGCAAACCTACATTCACTGAGAACCAATCACTTTCCTCTCTTCCTACACGTACACATGCCTTACATCCTCGATAAAAACTTTTCACTGCTTCTAACAACTTGCCTCCCACACCATATATTCTTAATACCTTCCACAGAGCATCTCTATCAACTCTATCATACGCCTTCTCCAGATCCATAAATGGTACATACAAATCCATTTGCTTTTCTAAGTATTTCTCACATACATTCTTCAAAGCAAACACCTGATCCACACATCCTCTACCACTTCTGAAACCACACTGCTCTTCCCTAATCTGATGCTCTGTACATGCCTTCACCCTCTCAATCAATACCCTCCCATATAATTTACCAGGAATACTCAACAAACTTATACCTCTGTAATTTGAGCACTCACTCTTATCCCCTTTGCCTTTGTACAATGGCACTATGCACGCATTCCGCCAATCCTCAGGCACCTCACCATGAGTCATACATACATTAAATAACCTTACCAACCAGTCAACAATACAGTCACCCCCTTTTTTAATAAATTCCACTGCAATACCATCCAAACCTGCTGCCTTGCCGGCTTTCATCTTCCGCAAAGCTTTTACTACCTCTTCTCTGTTTACCAAATCATTTTCCCTAACCCTCTCACTTTGCACACCACCTCGACCAAAACACCCTATATCTGCCACTCTATCATCAAACACATTCAACAAACCTTCAAAATACTCACTCCATCTCCTTCTTACATCACCACTACTTGTTATCACCTCCCCATTTGCGCCCTTCACTGAACTTCCCATTTGCTCCCTTGTCTTACGCACTTTATTTACCTCCTTCCAGAACATCTTTTTATTCTCCCTAAAATTTAATGATACTCTCTCACCCCAACTCTCATTTGCCCTCTTTTTCACCTCTTGCACCTTTCTCTTGACCTCCTGTCTCTTTCTTTTATACATCTCCCACTCAATTGCATTTTTTCCCTGCAAAAATAGTCCAAATGCCTCTCTCTTCTCTTTCACTAATAACCTTACTTCTTCATCCCACCACTCACTACCCTTTCTAATCAACCCACCTCCCACGCTTCTCATGCCACAAGCATCTTTTGCGCAAGCCATCACTGATTCCCTAAATACATCCCATTCCTCCCCCACTCCCCTTACTTCCATTGTTCTCACCTTTTTCCATTCTGTACTCAGTCTGGTACTTCCTCACACAAATCTCCTTCCCAAGCTCACTTACTCTCACCACCCTCTTCACCCCAACATTCACTCTTCTTTTCTGAAAACCCATACAAATCTTCACCTTAGCCTCCACAAGATAATGATCAGACATCCCTCCAGTTGCACCTCTCAGCACATTAACATCCTAAAGTCTCTCTTTCGCGCGTCCTGTCAATTAACACGTAATCCAATAACGCTCTCTGGCCATCTCTCCTACTTACATACGTATACTTATGTAAATCTCGCTTTTTAAACCAGGTATTCCCAATCACCAGTCCTTTTTCAGCACAGAAATCTACAAGCTCTTCACCATTTCCATTTACAACACTGAACACCCCCATGTATACCAATTATTCCCTCAACTGCCACATTACTCACCTTTGCATTCAAATCACCCATATATATATATATATATATATATATTATATATAATAAATATATATATATATATATATATATATATATATATATTATATAATATATATATATATATATATATATATATATATATATATATATATTATATATATATACATATATATATATATATATATATATATATATATATATATATATATATATATATATATATATATATATATATATATATATATATATATATCCTTCTTTTGGAAAATCAAAAAAAAAAAAAAACGAGAGGGGAGGATTTCTAGCCCCCCGCTCCCTCCCCTTTAAGTCGCCTTGTACGACACGCAGGGAATACGTGGGAAGTATTTTTTTCTCCCCTATCCCCAGGGATGTGTGCGAGGTAGCACTAGGAAAAGAAAACAAAGGCCACATTCGTTCATACTCAGTCTCTAGCTGTCATGTATAATGCACAGAAACTACAGCTCTCTTTCCACATTCAGGCCCCACAGAACTTTCATGGTTTACCCCAGACACTTCACAAGCCCTGGTTCAATCAATTGACAGCATGTTGACCCCGGTATACCACATCCTTCCAATTCACTCTATTCCTTGCACGCCTTTCACCCTCCTGTATGTTCAGGCCCCAATCACTCAAAATCTTTTTCATTCCATCTTTCCACCTCCAATTTGGTCTCTCACTTTTCCTTGCTCCTTCCACCTCTGACACATATATCCTCTTGGTCAGTCTTTCCTCAATCATTCTCTCCATGTGACCAATCCATTTCAAAACACCCTCTTCTGCTTTCTCAACCACACTCTTTTTATTATCACACATCTCTCTTACCCTTTCATTCCTTACTCGATCAAACTACCTCACACCATATATTGTCCTTAAACATCTCATTTTCAGCACATCCACCCTCCTCCGCACAACTCTATCTATAGCCCATGCCTCGCAACCATATATCATCGAGGACATTCCCTCAAAGGCCCAGTCCTCTGTTCTTAGCGCTACCTCACTGACACGGGAAATGACGAAAAGTTTGAATAAATATATATAAAGAGAGATATACATAAGTATACGTATGTAAGTAGGAGAGATGGCCAGAGAGCGTTATTGGATTACGTGTTAATCGATAGGCGCGCGAAAGAGAGCCTTTTGGATGTTAATGTGCTGAGAGGTGCAACTGGAGGGATGTCTGATCATTATCTTGTGGAGGCGAAGTTGAAGATTTGTAGAAGTTTTCAGAAAAGAAGAGAGAATGTTGGGGTGAAGAGGGTGGTGAGAGTAAGTGAGTTTGGGAGGGAGACTTGTGTGAGGAAGTACCAGGAGAGACTAAGTACAGAATGGAAAAAGGTGAAAACAAAGGAGGTAAGCGGAGTGGGGGAGGAATTGGATGTATTTAGGGAAGCAGTGCTGGCTTGCGCAAAAGATGCTTGTGGCATGAGAAGGATGGGAGGTGGGCAGATAAGAAAGGGTAGTGAGTGGTGGGGTGAGGAAATAAGATTATTAGTGAAAGAGAAGAGAGATGCATTTGGACGATTTTTGCAGGGAAATAATGCAAATGAGTGGGAGATGTATAAAACAAAGAGGCAGGAGGTCAAGAGAAAGGTGCAAGAGGTGAAAAAGAGGACAAATGAGAGTTGGGTGAGAGAGTATCATTAAATTTTAGGGAGAATAAAAAGATGTTTTGGAAGGAGGTAAATAAAGTGCGTAAGACAAGGGAACAAATGGGAACTTCAGTGAAGGGGGCTAATGGGGAGGTGATAACAAGTAGTGGTGATGTGAGAAGGAGATGGAGTGAGTATTTTGAAGGTTTGTTGAATGTGTTTGATGATAGAGTGGCAGATATCGGGTGTTTTGGTCGAGGTGGTGTGCAAAGTGAGAGAGTTAGGGAGGATGATTTGGTGAACAGAGAAGAGGTAGTAAAAGGCAAGGCAGCGGGTTTGGATGGCATTGCAGTGGAATTTATTAAAAGAGGGGGTGACTGTATTATTGACTGGTTGGTAAGGTTATTCAATGTATGTATGACCCATGGTGAGGTGCCTGAGGATTGGCGGAATGCTTGCATAGTGCCAATGTACAAAGGCAAAGGGGACAAAGGTGAGTGCTCAAATTACAGAGGTATAAGTCTGTTGAGTATTCCTGGGAAATTATATGGGAGGGTATTGATTGAGATGGTGAAGGTATGTACAGAGCATCAGATTGGGAAAGAGCAGTGTGGTTCAGAAGTGGTAGAGGATGTGTGGATCAGGTGTTTGCTTTGAAGAGTGTATGTGAGAAATACTTAGAAAAGCAAATGGATTTGTATGTAGCGTCTATGGATCTGGAGAAGGCATATGACAGAGTTGATAGCGATGCTCTGTGGAAAGTATTAAGAATATATGGTGTGGGAGGCAAGTTGTTAGAAGCAGTGAAAAGTTTTTATCGAGGATGTAAGGCATGTGTACGTATAGGAAGAGAGGAAAGTGATAGGTTTTCAGTGAATATAGGTTTGCGGCAGGGGTGTGTGATGTCTCCATGGTTGTTTAATTTGTTTATGGATGGGGTTGTTAGGGAGGTGAATGCAAGAGTTTTAGAAAGAGGGGCAAGTATGCAGTCTGTTGTGGATGAAAGAGCTTGGGAAGTGAGTCAGTTGTTGTTCGCTGATGATACAGCGCTGTTGATTGATTCATGTGAGAAACTGCAGAAGCTGGTGACTGAGTTTGGTAAAGTGTGTGAAAGAAGAAAGTTGTGAGTAAATGTGAATAAGAGCAAGGTGATTAGGTACAGTAGGGTTGAGGGTCAAGTCAATTGAGAGGTAAGTTTGAATGGAGGAAAACTGGAGGAAATGAAGTGTTTTAGATATCTGGGAAAGGATTTGGCAGCGGATGGAACCGTGGAAGCGGAAGTGAATCATAGGGTGGGGAGGGGGCTAAAATTCTGGGAGCCTTGAAGAATGTGTGGAAGTCGAGAACATTATCTCGGAAAACAAAAATGGGTATGTTTGAAGGAATAGTGGTTCCAACAATGTTGTATGGTTGCGAGGCGTGGGCTATGGATAGAGTTGTGCGCAGGAGGGTGGAGGTGCTGGAAATGAGATGTTTGAGGACAATGTGTGGTGTGAGGTGGTTTGATCGAGTAAGTAATAATAGGGTAAGAGAGATGTGTGGTAATAAAAAGAGTTTGGTTGAGAGAGCAAAAGTGGGTGTTTTGAAATGGTTTGGTCACATGGAGAGAATGAGTGAGAAAAGATTGACCAAGAAGATATATGTGTCAGAGGTAAGTGGAGGGAACGAGGAGAAGTGGGAGACCAAATTAGAAGTGGAAAGATGGAGTGAAAAAGATTCTGAGTGATTGGGGCCTGAACATGCAGGAGGGTGAAAGGCGTGCAAGGAATAGAGTGAACTGGAACGATGTGGTATACCGGGGTCGACGTGCTGTCAATGGATTGAATCAGGGCATGTGAAGCGTCTGGGGTAAACCATCGAAAGTTCTGTGGGGCCTGGATGTGGAAAGGGAGCTATGGTTTCGGCGCATTATACATGACAGCTAGAGACTGAGTGTGAACGAATGTGGCCTTTGTTGTCTTTTCCTAGCGCTATCTCGCGCACATGTGGGGGGAGGGGGTGTCATTTCATGTGTGGCGGGGTGGGGTGGCGACGGGAATGAATAAAGGGCAGACAGTATGAATTATGTACATCTGCATATATGTATATGTCTATGTGTGTATATATATGTATACGTTGAGATGTATAGGTATGTATATCCTAATGATTCTGTCTCTTGACTGATTCCTCTTCCGTCTTCTTGTTATCCTACGTCATAAGTTGCCTTGACTTACGTGAGTTCGTCAAGTATACTGAGCAGCAGCCCGAGTCGCTTGTTAACTGTTGTTTCTCTTGCCCGCAGTCTGGTGAGGCAGCACTTGGCCCACGTAGAGAACCGCCTCTTCGAGATGTTCGGCAACAAGGAGAAGCAGACCATCAACATCAGCAAGTTCCTCATGGTGAGTAGGATATTAAAATCTCTAGGTCTTCCTGCTGCTCCCACCCCTCCAGGGACAGGACATCAGTGACCCGTCCTACCCCAGGAGGGACAAGTCCTCCGTGACCTAACCTATGACCCGTCATGCTCCAGGAAGGACAGGGCCTCCGTGACCCGTGCAACTCCAAGCGGATCCCCTAGTTCGTGCCTGGGGAAGCCTGGGCCGAGCCATGCGTAGCTTCCAGATGTATAATATCGTAAGTATAATGTCGTGGATATTTTACCATGATGCGTCAGGAGCCTTACAGCAGCCAAACGTCCTGAGGCGAGTGAGGCACATTGTTCTTGGTTACTAATATAATGTCACTGGTTAAGAAAAAGCCATTCGGCTGTACCTGTATAGCAGTGGGTGAAGCACATAAGAATAAGTATGCATAGATCCTTCTGTACTAGATACTGAGAGCGAATATTTGAATGGTATAGATAATGGGTACATGTGAATACTTGCAACCGGATTTCTTCCATTAATAGCTGTCAGGGGATTGGTTGACTATTTTGGCATCTGACGGCAGAGTGACAGCAACCAACCTTGTTGTTATGTGAGCGGTCGACACCCTGGCACTGTGTTATAGGTATGTTAAGGGACGAACAGGTCTTGCTGTACGGGTATAACGCCTCGAATATGTTTTCTTCGTCATTCATTGCGTAACTCACCGTGTAATATTATCCTCTGAACCGCCTGATCCACGTAACAGCGACAAGTTATGTCATTCTACTGGAGGAGCAGACCCGCTGAGAGACCTGGTGTCTGCATCCCTTAATGAGGGACTTCCGACCCTGAGGTCTCTATCCCTTCCGAGAGCACAGTTTGCCCTATGGTCTCTACCCAGTAAAAGATTTCTTGCCTTAAGGTTTCTGTCCCACAACCACGTCTGTCTCGTCCCATTATTTCTAACTTTTTTATGTATATCTCGTCCCAAAGATCTCCAGCCCACTGTCTCCCCCCGCCCCCCCCGCACCCCCACTACCTGTGCACACTGCCCCCCCCCCCCTACTGTTCTACCCCTGACACTACAGGTTTCCCTCCTGCTGCAGGGGCTGACTGCCACTGGGATGCGCCTGTCGGACCCCCGCCTGAAGGAGATGAGGGCCAACCTGAAGAAGGTGCAGGAGCGGGTGGCGGCTTCTGACTTGGAGGCTCTCATCATTAACTATGACACCTTCATGAGGTATGTATGTATGTGTGTATGTATATATATATGTATGTATGTGTATATAACTTTGTTAAGTACTGACACATGATGAGGTGGACTGTCTCCACGAAACATGTGCCACATGTATAGAAAAATTACATGTTAATGAAAATTGTATGAACTACTAAATTGCGATTTCACCGTCATATATATATATATATATATATATATATATATATATATATATATATATATATATATATATATATATATATATACATATTCTTTATTTTGCTTTGTCGCTGTCTCCCACGTTAGCGAGGAAGCGCAAGGAAACAGACGAAAGAATGACCCAACCCACCCACATACAGTACACATGTATATACATACACATCCACACACGCAAATATACACACCAATACATCTCAACGTATACATATATATACACACACAGACATATACATATATACACATGTACATAATTCATACTGTCTGCCTTTATTCATTCCCATCGCTACCCCGCCACACATGAAATAACAACCCTCGCCCACCTCATGTGGCAGAGGTAGCGCTAGGGAAAGACAACAAAGGCCACATTCGTTCACACGCAGTCTCTAGCTGTCATGTAATAATGCACCGAAACCACAGCTACCTTTCCACATCCAGGCCCCACACAACTTTTCATGGTTTACCCCAGACGCTTCACATGCCCTGGTTCAATCCATCGATTGCACGTCGACCCCGATATACCACATCGTTTCAATTCACTCTATTACATGCACGCATTTCACCCTCCTGCATCTTCAGGCCCCGATCACTCAAAATCTTTTTCACTTCATCTTTCCACTTCCAGTTTCGTCTCCCACTTCTCGTTCCCTCTTCCTCTGACACATATATCCTCTTGATCAATCTTTCCTCACTCATTCTCTCCATGTGACCAAACCATTTCAAAACACCCTCTTCTGCTCTCTCAACCACACTCTTTTTACTACCACACATCTCTCTTACCCTATCATTACTTACTCAATCAAACCAACTCACACCACATATTGTCCTCAAACATCTCATTTCCAGCACATCCACCCTCCTCCGCACAACTCTATCTATAGCCCACGCCACGCAACCATATAACATTGTTGGAACCACTATTCCTTCAAACATACCCATTTTTGCTTTCAAAGGTAATGTTCTCGACTTCCACACATTCTTCAAGGCTCCCAGAACTTTCGCCCCCTTTCCCACCCTATGATTCACTTCCGCTTCCATTTTTCCATCAGCTACCAAATCCACTCCCAGATATCTAAACGACTTCACTTCCTCCAGTTTTTCTCCATTCAAACTTACCTCCCAATTGACTTGTCCCTCAACCCTACTGTACCTAATAACCTTGCTCTTATTCACATTTACTTTCAGCTTTCTTCTTTCACATACTTTACCAAGCTCAGTCACCAGCTTCTGCAGTTTCTCACACGAATCAGCCAACAGAACTGTATCAATAGCGAACAACAACTGACTCACTTCCCAAGCTCTTTCATCCACAACAGCCTGCATACTTGCCCCTCTTTCCAAAACTCTTGCATTCACCTCCCTAACAACCCCATCCATAAACAAATCAAACAACCATGGAGACATCACACACCCCTGCCGCAAACCTACATTCACTGAGAACCAATCACTTTCCTCTCTTCCTAGATGTACACATGCCTTACATCCTCGATAAAAACTTTTCACTGCTCTAACAACTTGCCTCCCACACCATATATTCTTAATACCTTCCACAGATCATCTCTATCAACTCTATCATATTCCTTCTCCAGATCCATGAATGCTACATACAAATTCATTTGCTTTTCTAAGTATTTCTCACATACATTCTTCAAAGAAAACACCTCATCCACACATCCTCTACCACTTCTGAAACCACACTGCTCTTCCCCAATCTGATGCTCTGTACATGCCTTCACCCTCCAAATCAATACCCTCCCATATAATTTCCCAGGAATACTCAACCACCCTACATCTCTGTAATTTGAGCACTCACTTTTATCCCCTTTGCCTTTGTACAATAGCACTATGCAAGCATTCAGCCAATCCTCAGGCACCTCACTATGAGTCACACAACTTTAAATAACCTTCCCATCCAGTCAACAATACAGTCACCCCCTTTTTTAATAAATTCCACTGCAATGCCATCCAAACCCGCTGCCTTGCCGGCTTTCATCTTCTGCAAAGCTTTTACTACCTCTTCTCTGTTTACCAAATCATTCTCCCTAACCCTCTCACTTTGCACACCACCTCGACCAAAACACCCTATATCTGCCACTCTATCATCAAACACATTCAACAAACCTTCAAAATACTCACTCCATCTCCTACTCACATCACCACTACTTGATATCACCTCCCCATTAGCCCCTTCACTGAAGTTCCCATTTGTTCCCTTGTCTTACGCACTTTATTTACCTCCTTCCAAAACATCTTTTTATTCTCCCTAAAATTTATTGATACTCTCTCACCCCAACTCTCATTTGCCCTCTTTTTCACCTCTTGCACCTTTCTCTTGATCTCCTTCCTCTTTCTTTTATACATCTCCCACTCATTTGCATTACTTCCGTGCAAAAATCGTCCAAATGCCTCTCTCTTCCCTTTCACTAATAATCTTACTTCTTCATCCCACCACTCACTACCCTTTCTAATCTGCCCACTTCCCACGCTTCTCATGCCACAAGCATCTTTTGCGCAATCCATCACTGCTTCCCTAAATACATACCATTCCTCCCCCACTCCCTTTACCTCCTTCGTTCTCACCTTTTTCGATTCTGTACTCAGTCTCTCCTGGTACTTCCTCACACAAGTCTCCTTCCCAAGCTCACTCTCACCACTCTCTTCACCCCAACATTCTCTCTTCTTTTCTGAAAACCTCTGCAAATCTTCACCTTCGCCTCCACAAGATAATGATCAGACATCCTCCAGTTGCACCTCTCAGCACATTAACATCCAAAAGTCTCTCTTCTGCGCGCCTATCAATTAACACGTAATTCAGTAACGCTCTCTGGCTATCTCTCCTACTTACATACGTATACTTATGTATATCTCTCTTTTTAAACCAGGTATTCCCAATCACCAGTCCTTTTTCAGCACATAAATCTACAAGCTCTTCACCATTTCCATTTACAACACTGAAGGCCCCATGTATACCAATTATTCCCTCAACTGCCACATTACTCACCTTTGCATTCAAATCACCCATCACTATAACCCGGTCTCGTGCATCAAAACTACTAACACACTCACTCAGCTGCTCCCAAAACACTTGCCTCTCATGATCTTTCTTCTCATGCCCAGGTGCATATGCACCAATAATCACCCATCTCTCTCCATCCACTTTCAGTTTTACCCATATCAATCTAGAGTTACTTTCTTACACTCTATCACATACTCCCACAACTCCTGTTTCAGGAGTAGTGCTACTCCTTCCCTTGCTCTAGCCCTCTCACTAACCCCTGACTTTACTCCCAAGACATTCCCAAACCACTCTTCCCCTTTACCCTTGAGCTTCGTTTCACTCAGAGCCAAAACATCCAGGTTCCTTTCCTCAAACATACTACCTATCTCTCCTTTTTTCTCATCTTGGTTACATCCACACACATTTAAACACCGCAATCTGAACCTTCGAAGAGGATGAGCACTCCCCGCGTGACTCCTTCTTCTGTTTCCCCTTTTAGAAAATTAAAATACAAGGAGGGGAGGGTTTCCAGCCCCACACTCCCGTCCCCTTTAGTCGCCTTATACGACATATGAGGAATGCGTGGGAAGTATTCTTTCTCCCCTATCCCCCTGTGGATAGGGAAGAAAAAATACTTCCCACGCATTCCCTGCGTGTCGTAGAAGGCGACTAAAAGGGGAGGGAGCGGGGGGCTGGAAATCTTCCCCTCTTTTTTTTTTTAATTTTTCAAAAGAACGAAGAGAGAAGGGGGCCAGGTGAGGATATTCCCTCAAAGGCCCAGTTCTCTGTTCTTAACGCTACCTCGCTAAATTGGGAAATGGCGAATAATATGAAAGAAAGAAAGAAAGAAATGTATGCATATCCCTGGGGATAGGGGAGAAAGAATACTTCCCACACATTCCTCACGTGTTGTAAAGGGCGACAAAAGGGGACGTAAGCGGGGGCTAGAAACCCTCCCCTCCTTGTATTTCAATTTTCTAAAAGGGGAAACAGAACAAGGAGTCACGCGGGGAGTGCTCATTCTCCTCGAAGGCTCAGATTAGGGTGTCAAAACGTGTGTGGATGTGACCAAGAGGAGGAAAAAAGGAGAGATAGGTTGTATGTTTGAGGAAAGCAACCTGGATGTTATGGCTCTGAGTGAAACGAAGCTCAAGGGTAAAGAGGAAGAGTGGTTTGGGAATGTCTTGGGAGTAAAGTCAGGGGTTGGTGAGAGAACAAGAGCAAGGGAAGGAGTAGCACTACTCCTGTAACAGAAGTGGTAGGAGTATGTGATAGAGTGTAAGAAAATAAACTCTAGATTGATATGGGTAAAACTGAAAGTTGATGGAGAGAGATGGGTGATCATTGGTGCATATGCACCTGGACATGAGAAAAAAGATCATGAGAGGCAAGTGTTTTGGAAGCAGCTGAGTGAATGTGCAAGTAGTTTTCATGTACGAGACCAGGTTATAGTGGTGGTTGATTTGTATACAAAGGTGAGTAATGTGGCAGTTGAGGGAATGATTGGTGTACATGGGGTGTTCAGTGTTGTAAATGGAAATGGTGAAGAGCTTGTAGATTTCTGTGCCGAAAAAGGACTAGTGATTTGGATTACCTGGTTTAAAAAGAGAAATATACATAAGTATAGCTATGTGAGTAGAAGTGATGGCCAGAGAGCGTTACTGAATTACGTGTTAATTGATAGGCGCGCAGAAGAGAGACTTTTGGATGTTAATGTGCTGAGAGGTGCAACTGGAGGGATGTCTGATCATTATCCTTTGGAGACGAAGGTGAAGATTTGTAGGGGTTTTCAGAAAAGAAGAGAGAATGTTGGGGTAAAGAGAGTGGTGAGAGTAAGTGAGCTTGGGAAGGAGACTTGTGTGAGGAAGTACCAGGAAAGAATGAGTATAGAATGGAAAAAGGTGAGAACAAAGAACGTAAGGGGAGTGCAGGAGGAATGGTATGTATTTAGGGAAGCAGTGATGGCTTGCGCAAAAGATACTTATGGCATGAGAAGTGTGGGAGGTGGGCAGATTATAAAGGGTAGTTAGTGGTGGGATGAAGAAGTGAGATCGTTAGTGAAAGAGAAGAGAGAAACATTTGGACGAGTTTTGCAGGGAAATGATACAAATGTCTGAGATATATATAAAAGAAAGAGGCAGGAGGTCAAGAGAAAGGTGCAAGAGGTGAAAAAGAGGGCAAATGAGAGTTGGGGTGAGAGAGTATCATTAAATTCTAGCGAGAATTAAAAGATGTTTTGGAAGGTCGTGAATAAAGTGCGTAAGACAAGAGAACAAATGGGAGCATCAGTGAAGGGGGCTAATGGGGAGGTGATAACAAGTAGTGGTGATGAGAGGAGAGGGAGTGAGTATTTTGAAGGTTTGTTAAATGTGTTTGATTGTAGAGTGGCAGATATAGGGTGTTTTGGTCGAGGTGGTGTGCAAAGTGAGAGGGTTAGGGAGAATGATTTGGTAAACAAAGGAGAGGTAGTAAAAGCTTTGCAGAAGATGAAAGCTGGCACGGCTGTGGGTTTGGATGGTACTGCAGTGGAATTTACTAAAGAAAGGAGGTGACTGTGTTGTTGACTGGTTGGTAAAGTTATTCATTGTATGTATGACTCGTGGTGAGGTGCCTGAGGATTGGCGGAATTTTTGCATGGTGCCATTGTACAAAGGCAAAGGGGATAAAGGTGAGTGTTCAAATTACAGAGGTATAAGTTTGTTAAGTATTCCTGGGAAATTATATGGGAGGGTATTGATTTGGAGGGTGAAGGCATGTACAGAGCATGAGATTAGGGAAAAGCAGTGTGGTTTCAGAAATGGGAGATCAGGTGTTTGCTTTGAAGAATGTATGTGAGAAATACTTAGAAAAGCAAATGGATTTGTATGTAGCATTTATGGATCTGGAGAAGGCATATGATAGAGTTGATAGAGATGCTCTGTGGAAGGTATTAAGAATATATGGTGTGGGAGGCAAGTTGTTAGAAGCAGTGAAAACATTTTATCAAGGATGTAAGGCACGTGTACGAGTAGGAAGATTAGAAAGTGCTTCTCAGTGAATGTCGGTTTGCGGCAGGGGTGCGTGATGTCTCCGTGGTTGTTTGATTTGTTTATGGATGGGGTTGTTAGGGAGGTGAATACAAGAGTTTTGGAAAGAGGGGCAAGTATGCAGTCTGTTGTAAATGAGATAGCTTGGGAAGTGAGTCAGTTGTTGTTCGCTGATGATACAGCGCTGTTGGCTGATTCGGGTGAGAAACTGCAGAAGCTGGTGACTAAGTTTAGTAAAGTGTGTGAAAGAAGAAAGCTGAGATTAAATGTGAATAAGAGCAAGGTTATTAGGTACAGTAGGATTGAGGGACAAGTCAAGTGGGAGGTACGTTTGAATGGAGGAAAACTGGAGGAAGGGACGTGTTTTAGACATCTGGGAGTGGATTTGCCAGCGCATGGAACCATGGAAGCGAAAGTGAGTCATAGGGTGAGGGAGGGGGTGAAAGTTCTGCGAGCGTTGAAAAATTGTTGGAAGGCGAGAACGTTATCTCGGAAAGCAAAAATGGGTATGTTTGAAGGAATAGTGGTTCCGACAATGTTATATGGTTGCGAGGCGTAGGCTATAGGTAGAGTTTTCCGGAGCAGGGTGGATGTGTTGGAAATGAGATGTTTGAGGACAATATATGGTGTGAGGTGGTTTGATCGAGTTGGTAATAATAGGGTAAGAGAGATGTGTGGTAATAAAAAGAGTGTGGTTGAGAGAGCAGAAGAGGGTGTTTTGAAATGGTTTGGTTACATGGAGAGAATGAGTGAGGAAAGATTGACCAAGAGGATATATGTGTCAGAGGTGGAGGGAACGAGGAGAAGTGGGAGACCAAATTGGAGGTGGAAAGATGGAGTGAAAAAGATTTTGAGTGATTGGGGCCTGAACATGCAGGAGGGTGAAAGGCGTGCAAGGAATAGTGAATTGGAACGATGAGGTATAACGGGGTCGACTTGCTGTCAATGGATTGAACTAGGGCATGTGAAGCGTCTGGGGTAAACCATGGAAAGTTCTGTGGGACCTGGATGTGGAAAGGGAGCTGTGGTTTCGGTGCATTATACATGAGAGCTAGAGACTGAGTGTGAACGAATGTGGCCTTTGTTATCTTTCCCTGGCGCTACTTCGTGCCCATGGGGGCTGAGGGGGTTGTCATTTCATGTGTGGCGGGGTGGCGACGGGAGTGAGTGAAGGTAGCAAGTAGGAAATATTTACATGTGTATGTAAGTATATGTATACGTTGAAATGTATATGTATGTATATGTCCGTGTGTGGACGTGTATGTATATACATGTGTATGTAGGTGGGTTGGACCATTCTTTCGTCTGTTTCCTTGCGCTACCTTGCTAACGCGGGAGACAGCGACAAATATATATATATATATATATATATATATATATATATATATATATATATATATATATATCGAAGAGACGAAGCTAGGACGCCAGTTGGTAAACATGTTTACCAACTGGCGTCCTAGCTTCATCTCTTCGACGTGTATCAACTGACTGTTATATTCCTCTCTTGTATCTCCCCTGATTATGTGATTATTACACGAAAGTACACTTGGGAACTTTTCGTGTTTCATTTTCCCCGTGGACTCATAGGAATATATATATATATATATATATATATATATATATATATATATATATATATATATATATATATATATATATATATATATATATATATATATATATATATATATATATATATATCCCTGGGTGTAGGGGAGAAAGAATACTTCCCACGTATTCCCTGCGTGTCGTTGAAGGCGACTAAAAGGAGAGGGAGCGGGTGGCTGGAAATCATTTCCTCTCGTTTTTAATTTTCCAAATGAAGGAACAGAAAAGGGAGCCAAGTGAGGATATTCCCTCTAAGGCTCAGTCCTCTGTTCTTAACGTTACCTCGCTAACGCGGGAAATGGCAAATGTGTATGATGAAGAATATATTTATACTGGGGAGTAGATAGTCTCTTCTATGCTGAGTTGATATTGTCATATGAACATAATATTATAGCAGTAAGATTGTTATGAAATATCACGTAGAGTGTCACTCTTGAAAACCATATCCATCCACATCGTGGCCCCCGACACCACACACACACACACACACACACACACACACACACTCATACATACACACACACACACACACACACACACACACACACACACACACACACACACACACACACACACATACATACACACACACACACACACACACACACAAACACACACACACACACACACACACACACACACACACACACACACACACACACACACACACACACACACACACACACACAGTATAAGGGCGAGAGGGCGGAAACATCCATGGGAGGCATGAAACGCCCACTGAAAGTGAGATATGGCGTGGGAGGAAGGCGAGAACCAGGCCAACAAGCAGGCTGACAGAAATACAATAGTTAGCTTAGGTAGGAAATGATATCAGGAGGAGGGAGGGATCAGAGACGTTCAGGAAGGAAGCCTTTCTTTCTTTCTTTCTTTCTTTCTTTCTTTCTTTCTTCGTCGTTTCGTGCGTAGCGAGCTATCTCCAGGAACAGACGTAGAGCGGTCTTATTCTCTCACATCCACTCCACAGACCCCAATTCACAGCCAAGCCCTGCAGACCTTTAGGTGGTTTCCCCCTAACTGCTTCACATGCCCGGGTTTAGACCATTGATACCATGTCGCCTTCTGTATATCACATTGCTCCACTTCACTCTATCTCAGGTTCAGGTCCTGATCACTTAAAGTAGCTTTCACTCTTTCTTGGCTTGTCCTTTTTCCTTGTTCCCTCCACTTCCGACGTGTATACCCTCTCAGTCAACCTCTCCTCACTCATTGTCTACGTTATGTCCAAAATACCTTTCACATACATGCTCCTCTTACTTCTACATCTTTCTCTTACCCTTCTCTTTCTTATTAGATCAACTCTCCTCACGCTACATATTGTCCTCAACCATTTGGCATCCAATACATCTACATACTTCCGCACTTCTCCACGTCTCGCATCCGTACAACACCGACACTACTATACTCTCATTCTACATACTCCCCAGCGTCCCCAGGAATCTATCCCTTTAAGCACACTATGGTTCACTTAGCTTCCGTGGCTCTGTCCGCTACCATGTCCACTCCCAGATGTCTAAAACTTTCCACTTTCTCGGATTTCCATTCAAACATATTTTTATTCACATTAATTCTCAACTTTCTCCTTTCACACTTTCTCCAATATTCTGACACTACGTTCTACAGTTTCTCACTCGAATCTGCCACCAGAGCCGTGTCATCGGCAAACAGCGACTGACTCTCCTCACAGACCCCTTAACCCCAACGAACTAGAGACTAGCCCCTCTCTCTAAGACCTTCGCATTTACCTCTCACCACCTCATCTATAAACATATTAAACAGCCATGTTGACAACCCAAAACACTGCTGCAAACCCAGCTTCACCTAGAAACACACACCTTTCTCTCTTCCTACTCGCATACACACCTTCCTATGTTAGAATAATCCTCACTTCTTCGAGTAACCTTTCCTTCCTTTGTCAAGCATATTCTACGCTTTCTTCAGATCTATGAATGTCTCACACAAATTCCTCTATTTCTTTAAGTATTTCTCACACAGATTCTTCAGAGCAAACACCTGATCCACACATCCTTTACCACTTCGAAAACCACATTGTTCTTCCCAATTCTGATACTCTGTGCATGGACACCGCCTCAATCACCACTCCTCCGTACATCTAACGACTTACACTTAGTAAGCTTAACCCTCTGTAATTCAAACTTGCACTTTTATCCCCCCCCCCTTTGTTTTTATACATTGGCACTCTACAGGCACTTCACCTTGAGCCATATGTTCATTGAAATCCTAACCAACAAATCAACAAAGCAGTCACCCTCTTTCTTGAGAAACTCAACAACGCGTCATTCACTTCAGCCGCTTTGCCACATTTCATCTTATGCAAGGTTTACAGTACTGCTGCTTTTTTCACCAAATTACTTGTTATGACTTACTTCGCATACCTCTAACATCCCAAACACGCCACATCCACCACCCTAGCATTAAACATAATCAACAGTCCCTCGAAATACTCTGTTTTTTCCCGTCTCCCTTGCCTGCTAATACTTCCTCATCTGTTCCCGTCATTGATGCTCCATACGCTATCAACGTCCTTCTAAAACTTTTTTGTATTCTTCCTGCAGTTTGCTGAAACCTTCCCGCCTTAGCTCTCATTTGCCCCCTTTTTCATTTCCAGCACCTTTCTGTTGACCTCCTCCCGCTTGTCTTGTACATCTTCCAGTCACTCACTCTTTGCTCACCCACCACTCACTACCATTTCTCACCTGCGTACATTCCATCTACCGAATGTAACAAGCTTCTATCGCAAATGCCAGCACTGCTACCCCCATTCCTCGCCCAGTACCCTAGTTTCGTTTGCCCTCGCCTTTTGCCATTATTCACCGTTTTTCTTAGTATCTCATCACGCTAGTCTCTTTTCTAAGCTCACTCGCTTTCACCAACCTCTTCCCACCTTACGCCTTTCACCCTAATCCCCACTAGGAAGTGACTAGACATCCCACCGGCTGCCTCTCTCAGGCCGCTTACATCCAAAAGTCTCCCTTTAGCACGCCCATCAATTAACACATAACTGGAGGCCTCACTCAACTACGGATGATTATGTATGTCCCTCTCTCTTTTTCAACCGAGTATTCCCAATCACCAGTCTGGTTGTTGTTTTTCACACAGTTCTACAATCTGTTCATGCTTGTTCACAACACTAGTTGTCTCACGCTCTCCCAGTAACGCCCCTGATCTGTCACACCATCTTTCATCACACTTTGACAAAAACGCTCACCTCTCTTCCTCACTCCTGTTGATATCAAGTGCATAAGCACTAACATTTAACCACCTCTTGTAATCCACTTTTATCTTCACCACCCTTGGTTGTCGCCTTCACGAGAACTCTAGACTTGACCTCCAGGTCCGTTTGCCCAAACATACAACTTATCTCTCCCTTCTTTTCATTCTGGTCACAGCCATGCACATTCAGATACTCCAACCTGTGTCTTCGGCTCCTTCTACTCCAGTAAAAAAGAAAATAATCGAAAGCAAACCTGGCACTAGAGACGGATTCCTCTCCAGTGTGAGTAACACAGAAAAACCAGGAAAAGAAAGTCGGACCTAAGGATCATGCACACAAATGCTGATACTTTGGTGGGGAATGAGAAGGAAATTGAATCTAAGGATGGAGATAGAGTGAACCAGATGTTATAGGCACAGAGGAGACTAAACCCCATAAGGATGTTACATCACTAGCAATTATTACTAAGGAACTGTGATAACAAGAAAAAATGAGAGAGAGAAAATAAAGAGAGGGTGGAAGGTTAAGCCTAATTCTACGGGTGATACAGATCATAAAGTTACAAAATTTGGTGGTAAACAGAAGACCTTTTAGTTCTACATTTTTGTTCAAATAATTGACGAAGTCTGATAACCTCACTGGTGTGCCATCCCCAAGGAGACTTGACGAACTGGGTCAAGTGTTTCTAATTATAATGAGGGAACAACCTGGAAGGGAAGGGAAGAGTGAGTGATGGCCTAGTTCTTATCCTAGGGATCTTATTTTATACAGAAGTAGATTGATACGTCTCACATTCACACGACAGTGAGAGCACATAGAGACTCAAGTTCCCAGAACGCGTTCAAGAAAACATATTACTAAAAGATTTCTTAAATTCAAGTCAACCAGAGTCAGAGGAGAAGATGATCCTTCACAGCTGGACTTCGTCTTCATACACAAGAATCTTGAGTTTGGAAACTTTTCCTTTAAAAACCCATTTGAAAAAAGGCCATCCACAAGTACCGGGAATAAATCAAACCATGAAAGAGGGAAAGTTTAAAAACAGATAGTCCGTCGAAAATATTGCGAGACGCAATAGAGGAAACAGCCCAGACTTCAGCACCTTTTTAAGGGTAACAAAGTGGGAGGCCTGACTATCCTAACCTGGAACTCGAGCAGTTATATCAGGGTTTGTGACACGTACAGTTAGGATGTATTTACCAACAGCTTGATATAGTGAGAACTGAACGGGGGAAAAAATTCAGGAATTATTTAACAGGTGATGTAGTAAAGTTAAGTAACACAAAGACACACTATGGAAGAGAGAGGAAACATGAGTCAAGCTGAGTTGACCAGATGCAAGCGAACCGGAGGTAAATACATCAGGATAAGAGGGAGGGAACAGGTCAGTTGACATGACGAAAGAATACCCAGAACTATTTCACATATTTACTGGGGCAATTTAACGGTTAAGGAATAAGACCAGAACTACATGATCACACCAGGACTGTTCCCACACCAAGACCAGAACTACATGATCACACCAGGACTGTTCCTACAACAAGACCAGAACTACATGATCACACCAGGACTGTTCCCACACCAAGACCACAATGATCATAGGACGTTCGGGATCATGGTCGACAAACACAGAGTAATAAATTCTGGCAATATTTATATCAGCAATGAATGTGACATGTTTGCTGCACAGTTACTATAAGAAAAAAGAAAAAGATATCGTGATCATCATCCAAAATGACCTAAATTACTAGTAGGAAAAAACAGTATTCAGGTACAAGCATCAAAGCCGTCAGGATGATAGACTTCACATCTAGAAAATGATGATACCTACTCTTTCCAACGCCCTACGTATACCTCATGGGAGTCTGTTGTTCAGTTCGGGTCACCAACTTGATCAAAGATAAACACAAAACTTGAACGAATACAGAGAAGAGCAGCTAAACCAATACCGTCCTACAGAGATAAACATGTGAATAAAGACTCGCAGACTTAAGATTACCATCACTAAAGCAGTGTAGACTCCCAGTATGTCTAACTGAAGTTTCCATAATGCTAAACATTATTGAAACAAATATGAAAATGTCCCGGCATCAGATAGAAATTCAAGGACCAGTAATACAAGGAAGGAAATCAAAAGGAAGATGTAGCAGCAAGGTAGGCAGATGGTATATTAGATGTACAGTTGCAGAACATTAGGATGAATTACATATTAGACGTAGTAAATGCGCTTACTATCAGTACGTTCATATCAAAGTTTGACAAACACTTCATTGATATCTATCATAAGTTGATATACTTGAGCCTAGTGGGAAATACGAATATTGGTTTCTTTTTTTAGATGTCATATCTAAACTACTTCCTTCACAAGTTCCCATAGAATTCCATGGTAATACACATTCCCCACATTACGCGGTGTTCTTTATCTGAATTTTCACTGTCAGCTGTTGAGCCGGAGGGAGTGGTGGGAGGGGAGGTCTCTTATATTTACTATCCTGTTTCTACCACAAATAAGATCATGGCTACAGATAGTCTCCGGATATGCCTGGGCTAACCACACCATGACATGTGTCACCCAGGTACACCAGGACTACCCACAGCATAACATGTGTCAGCCAGGTATATCATCACTACCCACACCATGACATGTGTCACCCCAGGAACACTTGGACTACCGACACAATGAAATGCATCAACCAGGTACACCAGGACTACCCACATCATGATATGTGTCACCCAGGTACACCTGTAATATCCACACCATAACATGTGTCAACCACGTACAACTAGAGTACCCATACCAAGACTTGTGTCACCCAGGTACACCTGGACTATTAACACCATGACCTGTGTCAACCAGGTACACCAGGACTACTCACCCCATGACATGTGTCACCCAGACACACCCGGACTATCCACACCTTATCATATGTCAATCAGGTACACCTGGACTACCCACACCATGACATTTGTCACCAAGGTGAACCTGGAGTACCCATACAGTGACATCTCTCACCCAAATACACCTGGAATACCCATACCTGACATGTGTCACCCAGATAAACCAGGCTAACCACAACATAACATGTGTCACCAAAGTACATTGGGACTACCCACACCATGACACGTGTCACCTAGGTACTCCTGAACTACCCATACCATAACTTGTGTCACCCAAGGACACCAGGACTACCGACATCACAACGTGTGTCACCCAGGTACACCTGGGTTACCCATACTTGATATGCGTCACACAGATACATCGGGACTACCCACACCGTGACATGTTTCACCCAGGTAAACCTAGACCACCCATACCACGTAGATGTGTGTCACCTAGCAACACCTGGACTACCCACACCATGACATGTGTCACCCAGGTACCCCTGGACTACCCTCTCCATGACATGTGTCAACCAGGTACACCAACTCTACACGCACGATGACATATGTCAGTCAGGTACACCAAGACCACCAACACAATGACATGTGTCACCCAGGTACACCACGACTAACCACACCTTGACTTGTGTCACCCAGGTACTCCTGGACTACTCACACATGATATGTTTCACCCAGGTACATCAGAACTAACCTACTATGACATGTGTCACCCTGATACACTTGGACTATCCACACCATGACATGTGTCACCCAAGTATACCTGGACTACCCATACCAAGACATGTCTCACCCAGGTACACCGTGACATGTCTCACTCAGGTCCACCTGCACAACCCACACCATGACATATGTCTCCCAGGTACACCTCAGTTACCCATACCATGCATGTGTCACCCAGATACGCCAGGAGTCCCTATACCATGACATGTGTCACCCAGGTACACCAGGAATACCTATACCATGACATGTGTCACCCAGGTACACCAGGAATACCCACACCATGACATGTGTCACCCAGGTACACCGGGAATACCCACACCATGACATGTGTCACCCAGGTACACCAGGAATACCCACACCATGACATGTGTCACCCAGGTACACCGGGAATACCCACACCATGACATGTGTCACCCAGGTACACCAGGAATACCCACACCATGACATATGTCTCCCAGGTACACCTCAGTTACCCATACCATGCATGTGTCACCCAGATACACCAGGAATACCCACACCATGACATGTGTCACCCAGGTATACCAGGAATACCCACACCATGACATGTGTCACCCAGGTATACCAGGAATACCCAAACCATGACATGTGTCACCCAGATACACCAGGAGTACCTATACCATGACATGTGTCACCCAGGTATACCAGGAATACCCACACCATGACATGTGTCACCCAGGTATACCAGGAATACCCACACCATGACATGTGTCACCCAGGTATACCAGGAATACCCAAACCATGACATGTGTCACCCAGGTATACCAGGAATACCCACACCATGACATGTGTCACCCAGGTATACCAGGAATACCCACACCATGACATGTGTCACCCAGGTATACCAGGAATACCCACACCATGACATGTGTCACCCAGGTATACCAGGAATACCCACACCATGACATGTGTCACCCAGGTACACCAGGGAGTACCTATACCATGACATGTGTCACCCAGGTATACCAGGAATACCCACACCATGACATGTGTCACAAAGGTACGCCTAGACTACCAGCACGACATATCTCACCAAGGTACACCAGGACTACCCATACCATGATATGTGTCACCAGCTATAGCTGCACTACCCGAACTAAGACATGTGTCAACCACGTACACCACGACTACCCACACCATGACATCTATCACCCAAGTACACCTTAACTACCCATATGGACCTTGGCATATGTCACCCAGATATACCAGGACTACCTGAACCATGACACGTGTCACCCAGGTATACCTAACCTAACCTAACCTAACCTCACCCAAGTAGAACTGGACTACCCACACCATGACATGTGTCACCCAGGTACATCTGGACTACCCACACGATGGCATATGTCATCCACGTACAACTGGTCTACCCATACCGTGACATGTGTCACCCATGTACATCACAGCTCCCCACACCATGACGTGTTTCACCCAGTTACAGCGGCACTACCCATACCAAGACATGTGTCACCCACGTACACCACGACTACCCACACCATGATGTGTGTCACCCAGGTACACCTAGACTACCGAAACCATGACATGTTTTACCCAGGTACACATGGCCTACCCACACCATGACATGTATCACACCTGGACTACCCATGCCATGACGTGTCACCCATTTCAACTGAACTACCCACACCATGACATGTGTCACCCAGGTAAACCTATACTTCCCACACCATGACAACAATCACACTATAATCGCTCGACAACCACATCTACCAAACCCACATCAACCCCACCACCAACCATTTACCATATCCCCTCCACCAGCCACCCTACACAAACCTACCACCAGCCACCCTACACAACCCCACCAACAGCCACCCTACACAACCCTACCACCAGCCACCCTACACAAACCTACCACCAGCCACACAACACAACCCCACCTACAGTCACCCTACAAAACCCCACCACCAGCCACCCTACACAAACCTACCACCAGCCACCCTACACAACCCCACCACCAGCCACACAACACAACCCCACCTACAGCCACCCTACACAACCCCACCACCAGCCACACAACACAACCCCACCAACAGCCACCCTACACAACCCTACCACCAGCCACCCTACACAAACCTACCACCAGCCACCCTACACAACCCCACCACCAGCCACACAACACAACCCCACCTACAGCCACCCTACACAACCCCACCACCAGTCACAATACACAATCTCGCCACCAGCCAAACTACACAACCCCACCACTAGCCACACTACACAACCCCACCACTAGCCACACTACACAACCCCACCACTAGCCACACTACACAACCCCACCTACAGCCACACTACACAACCCCACCAATAGCCACACTACACAACCCCA
This sequence comes from Panulirus ornatus, assembly GCF_036320965.1. Classification (NCBI taxonomy): domain Eukaryota; kingdom Metazoa; phylum Arthropoda; class Malacostraca; order Decapoda; family Palinuridae; genus Panulirus; species Panulirus ornatus. The sequence continues at coordinate 36,037,714 of NC_092229.1, forward strand.
CCACCAGCCACACTACACAACCCCACCACCAGCCACACTACACAACCCCACCTACAGCCACACTACACAACCCCACCAATAGCCACCCTACACAACCCCACCACCAGCCACACAACACAACCCCACCTACAGCCACCCCACAAAACCCCACCACCAGTCACAATACACAATCTCGCCACCAGCCACACTACACAACCCCACCTACAGCCACACTACACAACCCCACCAATAGCCACACTACACAACCCCACCACCAACCACACTACACAACCCCACCACCAGCCACACTACACAACCCCACCACCAGCCACACTACACAACCCCACCACTAGCCACACTACACAACCCCACCACCAGCCACACTACACAACCCCACCACCAGCCACACTACACAACCCCACCACCAGCCACACTACACAATCCCACCTACAGCCACACTACACAACCCCACCAACAGCCACACTACACAACCCCACCACCAGCCACACTACACAACCCCACCACCAGCCACACTACACAATCCCACCTACAGCCACACTACACAACCCCACCACCAGCCACCCTACACAACCCCACCAACAGCCACACTACACAACCCCACCAACAGCCACACTACACAACCCCACCAATAGCCACCCTACACAACCCCACCAACAGCCACCCTACACAACCCCACCAATAGCCACACTACACAACCCCACCACCAGCCACACTACACAACCCCACCAACAGCCACACTACACAACCCTACCAACAGCCACACTACACAACCCCACCACTAGCCACACTACACAACCCCACCACCAGCCACACTACACAACCCCACCAACAGCCACCCTACACAACCCCACCAACAGCCACCCTACACAACCCCACCAACAGCCACACTACACAACCCCACCACTAGCCACACTACACAACCCCACCAACAGCCACACTACACAACCCCACCACCAGCCACACTACACAACCCCACCAACAGCCACACTACACAACCCCACCACCAGCCACCCTACACAACCCCACCAACAGCCACCCTACACAACCCCACCACCAGCCACCCTACACAATCCCACCACCAGCCACACTACACAACCCCACCAACAGCCACCCTACACAACTCCACCAACAGCCACACTACACAACCCCACCTACAGCCACACTACACAACCCCACCAATAGCCACCCTACACAACCCCACCACCAGCCACCCTACACAATCCCACCACCAGCCACACTACACAACCCCACCAACAGCCACACTACACAACCCCACCACCAGCCACACTACACAACCCCACCTACAGCCACACTACACAACCCCACCAATAGCCACCCTACACAACCCCACCTACAGCCACACTACACAACCCCACCACCAGCCACACTACACAACCCCACCACCAGCCACCCTGCACAACCCCACCAACAGCCACACTACACAACCCCACCACTAGCCACACTACACAACCCCACCAACAGCCACACTACACAACCCCACCACCAGCCACCCTACACAACCCCACCACCAGCCACACAACACAACCCCACCAACAGCCACTCTATCATTGTGCCTCTCAGTAGCATCATCTCGGACAACATGGAGGTGGTGGTGAAGGCGTTCTCCAATTCCTTCGTGATCCCAGACTTCCGAGGTTTCTGCCACCACATCGACGAGATCTACGAGCGGTGCCGCGCCAACATTGATGGCAAGGTATTGTCCTCTCACCTGCTGTTGATGCCTCTGTCATGCTCTTCACGCTTCCCCGTCACCACTGGTGACCTGCAACCTTCCCACAACTGCTCCTCCACCACCTGGTCCAATCTTCCCACACCTGCTCCTCCACCACCTGGTCCAATCTTCCCACACCTGCTCCTCCACCACCTGGTCCAATCTTCCCACACCTGCTCCTCCACCACCTGGTCCAACCTTCCCACACCTGCTCCTCCACCACCTGGTCCAATCTTCCCACACCTGCTCCTCCACCACCTGGTCCAACCTTCCCACACCTGCTCCTCCACCACCTGGTCCAATCTTCCCACACCTGCTGCTTCACCACCTGGTCCAACCTTCCCACACCTGCTGCTCTACCACCTGGTCCAACCTTCCCACACCTGCTGCTTCACCACCTGGTCCAACCTTCCCACACCTGCTCCTCCACCACCTGGTCCAATCTTCCCACACCTGCTCCTCCACCACCTGGTCCAACCTTCCCACACCTGCTCCTCCACCACCTGGTCCAACCTTCCCACACCTGCTCCTCCACCACCTGGTCCAACCTTCCCACACCTGCTCCTCCACCACCAGGTCCAACCTTCCCACACCTGCTCCTCCACCACCTGGTCCAACCTTCCCACACCTGCTCCTCCACCACCTGGTCCAACCTTCCCACACCTGCTCCTCCACCACCTGGTCCAACCTTCCCACACCTGCTGCTTCACCACCTGGTCCAACCTTCCCACACCTGCTGCTCCACCACCTGGTCCAACCTTCCCACACCTGCTCCTCCACCACCTGGTCCAACCTTCCCACACCTGTTCCTCCACCACCTGGTCCAACCTTCCCACACCTGCTGCTCCACCACCTGGTCCAACCTTCCCACACCTGCTCCTCCACCACCTGGTCCAACCTTCCCACACCTGCTCCTCCACCACCTGGTCCAACCTTCCCACACCTGCTGCTCCACCACCTGGTCCAACCTTCCCACACCTGCTGCTTCACCACCTGGTCCAACCTTCCCACACCTGCTCCTCCACCACCTGGTCCAACCTTCCCACACCTGCTCCTCCACCACCTGGTCCAACCTTCCCACACCTGCTGCTTCACCACCTGGTCCAACCTTCCCACACCTGCTGCTTCACCACCTGGTCCAACCTTCCCACACCTGCTCCTCCACCACCTGGTCCAACCTTCCCACACCTGCTCCTCCACCACCAGGTCCAACCTTCCCACACCTGCTGCTCCACCACCTGGTCCAACCTTCCCACACCTGCTCCTCCACCACGTGGTCCAACCTTCCCACACCTGCTCCTCCACCACCTGGTCCAACCTTCCCACACCTGCTGCTTCACCACCTGGTCCAACCTTCCCACACCTGCTCCTCCACCACCTGGTCCAACCTTCCCACACCTGCTGCTCCACCACCTGGTCCAACCTTCCCACACCTGCTCCTCCACCACCTGGTCCAACCTTCCCACACCTGCTGCCTCCACCACCTGGTCCAACCTTCCCACACCTGCTCCTCCACCACCTGGTCCAACCTTCCCACACCTGCTCCTCCACCACCTGGTCCAACCTTCCCACACCTGCTCCTCCACCACCTGGTCCAACCTTCCCACACCTGCTCCTCCACCACCTGGTCCAACCTTCCCACACCTGCTCCTCCACCACCTGGTCCAACCTTCCCACACCTGCTCCTCCACCACCTGGTCCAACCTTCCCACACCTGCTCCTCCACCACCTGGTCCAACCTTCCCACACCTGCTGCTTCACCACCTGGTCCAACCTTCCCACACCTGCTCCTCCACCACCTGGTCCAACCTTCCCACACCTGCTGCTTCACCACCTGGTCCAACCTTCCCACACCTGCTCCTCCACCACCTGGTCCAACCTTCCCACACCTGCTCCTCCACCACCTGGTCCAACCTTCCCGCACCTGCTCCTCCACCACCTGGTCCAACCTTCCCACACCTGCTCCTCCACCACCTGGTCCAACCTTCCCACACCTGCTCCTCCACCACCTGGTCCAACCTTCCCACACCTGCTGCTCCACCACCTGGTCCAACCTTTCCACACCCGCTGCTTCTCTCTCTCTCTCTCTCTCTCTCTCTCTCTCTCTCTCTCTCTCTCTCTCTCTCTCTCTCTCTCTCTCTCTCTCTCTCTCTCTCTCTCTCTCTCTCTCTCTGGCTGCTTCATAACATTGCCCATTTTCTTTGGTTTATGTAGTTGAAGTTTTGCATGACATCTAGAGACGTATAGCATCTTCTAACACATGGCTTTATATCTGCTTTGATCTGAAACTCCAGTTGACTGCGGTAAACCAGTCGGGAACCGGTTGACTTGACTGGTGTCAGCATCCTGTTCGCTAAGGTTATCTGCCAATGATGATAAGTAACGTCCAGAGGTATCCATGGTGGAAATCAGGCCGGACTCCGTGCTCACAAGTTGGTCTTATACAGTGACGACCATTTGTTGACCTGGGAGAAACATGATACTAGGGAATATACTGGATGCTCAATGGTAGAGGAACCTCACCGTCTTATTTGAACTAAGATGAAAAGAGATCAAGCGAAAGCAGGAAAATTAAATTAGTAAAGTGAAAGCTGGAAACTTTACAATTGATCAACTTGTAATTTACAGCTTCACCTGGCCTACCCTTACTATGACATGTGTCACCCAGGAAATCTTGGACTACCCACCCCATGACATGTGTCACCCAGTAATATCTGGGTTACCACCACCGTGACATGTGTCATTTAGGTACACATGGATTACCCACACCACGGCATGTGTCACCCATGTACATGTGGACTACCCACACCTTGATACATGTCATCCAGGTACACCTGGACTACCCACACCATGACATGTGTCACCCAGGAACACCTGACCTCCCCATACCATGACGTGTGTTACCTAGATACACCTGGATTACCCACACCATGACATGCGTCACACAAATACACCTAGAATACCCCTACCATGACGTGCATCACCCAGGAACACCAGGACTACACTCACCATGACATGTCACCCAGGTACACCCGAAATGCCTATGTGACATGTGTCAGCCAGGTACACCTGCACTACCCACACCATGACATGTGTCACCCAGGTACACCTGGACTACCCACTCCATGATATTTGTCAACCAAGTACACCTGGACTGCTCACACCATGACATGTGTCACCCAGGTACACCTGTACTACCCACTCCATGACATGTGTCACCCAGGTACACCTGGACTACCCACTCCATGATATTTGTCAACCAAGTACACCTGGACTGCTCACACCATGACATGTGTCACCCAGGTACACCTGTACTACCCACTCCATGACATTTGTCAGCCAGGTACACCTGGACTACACACACTATGATATGTGTCACCCAGATACACCTGGACTACCCACACTATAACATATGTCGCACAGATGCACCAGTACTACCCATTCCATATCATATTTTACCCAGGTACACCTGGATTACCGATACCATGACATGTGTCACTCAGGTACACCTGGATTACCCATACCATGACATATGTCACCTAGTTACACCTGGACTACCCATACCATGACATGTGTCACTCAGGTACACCTGGACTACCCATATCATGACATGCGTTATCCAGGTACAACAGGATTATACACACCAAGACATGTGTCACCCAGGTGCACTTCGACTGCTCACACCATGACATGTGTCACTCAGGTACACCTGGACTACCCCTACCATGACACGTGTCACCCAGGTACACCAAGACTACACACACCACAGCATATGTCACCGAGGTACACCTGCACTGTGTCACTCAGGAACAACTGGACTACCCACACCATGACATGTGTCACCCAGGTACACCTGTACTACGCAGCAAATACGACAGTAACGCTTCACTTTAAGAAACAGGTTCAAACACAGATCAACTGCTCGTGTCAAGCATATGTACAATTTGCCTCACTTCACCTCAGCTCCACTGGTGTGGGTGAAGCTTGAGATGGAATATGCTCAGGCAAGGAGGATAATATCTGCTTGTATCCGGGAGTGCTGGTGTTCAGGCAGAGAAGACTGCAGCCTCCGTCTGTTAGTTTTGAGTTTATTTCTTTATTTCCCAAATGTCATGCCAAAAATATATAAGACAGTTGAAACAAATGATTAAAAACACTCATAAATATAAGCTGATATAGGTAAGGAGGTGCCAAAAAACATGCAACAATAATTACTTTGACGGCTGTTTAGAAATAATCAGAATTTTTGATTATCTACGAAATTTCTTCCAAATCGTTTATAAGTAATAAATCAACATCGCCACCTCAGTGACAGTATCATGTAAGGAAGATCTAGTGTTGGGTTTACATCCGAAGTTTTCCTTGCCTGCTTACTGAATATATTAAATGGTTTTCATGACTTGTAAGATGGTGCGATTGCTCAAATCTTTACGCTTGGGGTAATATCAGTGGTCATCGTTTGAAAACGGGGTTAATGCAAAAATTGTGCCTTCATGTAATAAGCTATAAGAAATTAGAATTAGTAATATCGCCTTCAACTAGACGAGACAGTAGCCTTACCCTGTATATATATAGAACCCGTTCAGCCTATATCGTGTTCCAGTCCTCACAACTGTCCTGCCAGTAAGGAAATCGAGGAGCCTCTCATCACTATCCCTCACTATCATAGTCTGGCTTCTGACCTGACCCGGAAAAGGTCAAAGGGCAAAATGTACCAGACGTCTCTGCATCTAAAGATTTGCAACTCAGTCATCTTACCTGCGTTTTCTCGTACGTAATCCTCTTACTTCCCTCTTCTTCCACTGTCTTTAGCAAATTTACTCTCTTTTTCCAGTCGTCTCCTTTCCTGGAAACACTTTCTAAATCGTACTGCTTTCCTCCTGCAGGTGGCCCATTACATCCCTCAACTAGCTCGCTCCAATCCAGAGCACTGGGGCGTCTCCATCTGCTCCGTCGACGGTCAGAGACACTCTCTCGGGGACGTCAATGTGCCCTTCACCCTTCAGTCCTGCAGGTAGGAGGTTCTCGTCCGTCGCCTCACACCTCATATCTTGGTTCCAATCTTTGGTATTTCGTGTTTCCTTCTGGATCTTATGAGGACATGGGCGTCCGCAGAGGTGGAGGGAGAGCAAGGGGAGACTTGCCTCACCTGGAAAATGAGAAAGTAACTTTCGTAAAGCTGTAATGTTATGTCCCACAAATGCTACTGGGACGCCTATTGCATCACATTCCTCTTACCTCTTGTGGCAGCACTTTAAAGGCTCGTAATTTTGGCTTTGCTCTCACCACCCATCCCACCTAGAAAAATTCCTGCAGACGCCCACGTCTATGAATTGAAATGAGAGATTTTTTGTTATATTTCTTATGCTACTGGATTTTATCAGAGTCCAATAAAGTATGAGGTATGTTTTCAAGAGGTAGTGCAGGTGAGGTATTTCTATGTATATGTTAAGATGTAAATATAATGTCATTGGTCAGACAGTGGCTACTGCCCCCACGTATACACGACAGCTGTGAATGCATGTATCGCAAATGACTATGTTTTATAAGTAGGTATCATGAATCTTTGATAGTCATGATAAGGTAGGATATTGATGATGTTCACATCCATTCCTGAAGTCCTGCTGTCATCCTTTAAGTTCTTATCGTCTGTACACGTATTTCAGAGACACGTGTGTTGCAGTGACACGTGTGTTGCAGTGACACGTGTGTTGCAGTGACATGTGTGTTGCAGGGGTACATTACTTGTTTTGAAGCCCTACCAGGACCCCCGCAGTACTGCAAGTGTGGGAGAGCGTAGCCTCTTTTCACTCTGTCATCCTCAACTCTCACCAGTACATTCATAGGTGCTGGCACCTTCTTTGTTTAGTTTCAGCTTCATTTGTGATGTATTATCCTTTAATTTTTTCGTCTGATGTTGATGGCAACCCTGTTGTTTAGTTCTACAACTTTCCTTTAATTCTCTGGGAATAGCAAGCCCTTGACCTACGCCATGGCGTCGGGTGTGTATGGCCCGGAATACGTACACAGCTTCATCGGGATGGAGCCGTCTGGCCGGTACTTCAATGAGCTTTGCCTCGATTTTAGAAGTAAGTAGCTAGGATAATGTGCATGGTGCTTGTCCGTCCTGCGACACCATGCTCACAGGGTAAGGTGTCATGGTACCTTTTCCAGTCGAGACGTAGGCTATTCGCTCGGAGGAAATGTGAAGAAGAATACAGCTGCTGGAGTTAGTGCTTGAGTAATGTATAGATTGTTATGATGGTAATGACCAGGTAAGATGGAAGGAGGTGAAGACAGCATGAGTCAGTCACAGTGGAGGCCAGGCGACGCGACAGCGCATAACGCTGGTGTCTCTCTGCAGCTATGCCCTGACCTACGCGCTGGCCCTGGGAGAACTGGATGATGCCGAAGTCCATTCCTACATCGGTATGGAAGCCTCCGGACGCTACTACAATGAGCTATGTCTCGACTACAACAGTACGTCCTTCACTACAATATCTTCGACTCTCACCCAAATCTACACAACTTGTGTTTGGTTTCTCAGGTTTAGAGTTACATTCCTCACCTCAGACTGTCACCATTTGCTTGACACTTATACTCTACCTTGGTGTCTGACGCTGCCTGCAGCCCTCGCTTGCCTGTGGATCTTACCCTTCTGGTTTGTAGCTTCTACCTTCCCTTCCTCGTTCTCCCGCCTAACTTCGATTTACCCTGTCAACTATGTCTTCTGTACTGATGTCTTTCCTCAGGCAACTACACCACATATCTCGTGTTGCTTTTCTGTAATTGGAATTCTTTCATCTCGATTCTCACAGTATTTTACTCTCTCTCTCTCTCTCTCTCTCTCTCTCTCTCTCTCTCTCTCTCTCTCTCTCTCTCTCTCTCTCTCTCTCTCTCTCTCTCTCTCTCTCTCTCTCTCTCTCTCTCTCTCTCTCTCTCTCTCTCTCTCTCTCTCTCTGATGTTCATGACTCCATCCATACGTTTGTAGTGCTTTGTTTCCACTCAGTGTCCAGGCCATCCCAGCGTCTCCACAGAACTGCTGGCATCTCTCCTCCTGGCTATTGTTTTATCTGTTGTCAAGTTTCCCGAAAAACAGATTCGAATCTTTTCCTTTCCTTCAAAAGTTTGATAGTATGTTTACGTCTCATTTCCTCCGGCATGGTGAATCTCAGCTTGACTCAGAATTTAATTCAGAATTCCTCGTTTTCATTGTGTAATAACCAAGTATGATTACTAATGAGGTTTGGCTCCTATTTCCTTCTATCGCCTTACTCGTACGAAACATTATTTCCTGCGCCCATCCTCAAGTGTTTGCTGCAACGCCACTGACAACGCAACATAAAGGCCTTGGACTGAGATATTTAGGCAATGAGATGAAAGAAATCATATTCATTACTACTGTGTATATATTTACCTTACTCTAGCTAACATCAACCACCTTATTGAGAATATATAAGGCCATATTTGATCATACTGGACTGAGTTGTATCACAAGTAAAACGCCGCGTGGTGACCTTAAACTAGGAACTCTCAATAAAGAAATCCTAGCCAAATCAGAGGCGCCTTCCCTGAGAACAGGGATTTCGTCGAAGAGCGTCATGGGACGACGGAACCACAAATTCAAAAGTGGTATGTCATCTGGTGGTTAACGTACACCAAGACAAGACTGTCTAGAATGTTTACTTTGTATTGGATTATTACAGTACTTGTTGGAAATAACTAATACGTACATACTTCACCTGTGTTTGCTAAGGATACAGATGATTGAACGCTGGTTATTGTCATAGTACCTGGTCATGTTGTAGCCTAACACAGGCATCATGTTGGCAGTGGTGCATGGGGTAGCCTTCCTACGTTTCGGTTGTATGTGACGCTGATATCCCTCATAATAAGCGAGGTAGCTTTCAAAATTACCAGCAAAGCTCGGGTTTAGTACTGACTACCTTTTCAGAAACATTTATCCCAAAAGTGTAATTTTTAAGGTGAGAATCTTGTAAATGTGCATGTGTGGAATGTACTTAATTCATGGATATATGTAAAAAAAAAAAAAAAAAAAGCTCGGTAATTGTTTCAAGATTGACAGTCGATTTCTAGATCCATAACACTGTAGCAGATTGTCCACCTGTTACAAATTAACTCAAGAGTTTGGTTTGAATTTTGTCTTCCTTCCTGCGAATACAACTGTAGTGGTGGTATCTAGTCATCACATGTACCAGTAATGGCTATACATTAACTCGTTTAACTGCCAAGAGATGGTTTTGTACCTAAATTCTTCTCAGAAAGGTTAATGAACTGAGACTAATTTCATTCATATGTAGAAGCGCTAACTCGTACCCATAAAGGTGGGAAAAATAGGTGTATGATATTCTCAATCATCAAGATTTTTTTTTTTTAACTGTAGACGATGTTGCATATTTACTTTGGATACGTGGGATGAACTGATAATATATCTAGAGTTTATGCAAGTTTATCTCCCAGTTATATACCAACATAGCCGTAGCCTTGCTCAACACTGTTCTTTACAATTTGCGATGAAAGTCTTGCTGGGAATCATTCCACATGTAGTTCAAACAGTCGACTTACGTTATACATAATACCGAGATTATCATCCAGGTATCAAATCATACGAAACCTATTTCTGTACATCATATGGACCATATATGGCCAAGCGAATGTAGTTACCTTCGTATGAAGTCATGATTCTGATCTGAACAACTGTTCAGAACGCATGAACGTTGTCAGTTTGTGGCAAACGTGGGAAATATATATACTGTAAATATATATACTGTAAATATATATACTGTAAATCGTTAGACAAGATCTTAAAGAAAAAAGTAGAGAAATTCAGTGTTGTCCTAATGATGTCCTTTGCCTTGTTATGACCCAGATTCTCAAGTGTTCCTCGTGCAGCTCACTAACTTTTGTGCAGGTAAACTATGACACTGCAGTTCGGCATCTTCACTACTGTTAGGCATCTTGGCATGTTCATTACTGTGAGGCACCACCACTACTGCTAGGCACCTCCACTAGCTACCTCCATTACTGCTAGGCATCTCTAGTACTGCTAGACCCCTCCATTACGGCAAGGTATATTGAATACTGCAAGGCATCTTCAGCACTGCTAGGCAACCAACAGTATTGCTATGCACATCTACAAGGTTCCTTCACTACTGCCAGGCACCTCCGCTACTGCTAGTTATCTCCAGTACCGAAAGGCACCTCCACTACTGCTAGGTGCCTCTAGTCCTGCTACGCACCTTCACTAGGTACCTCCGCTACTGCTAGGCATCTCCAGTACGGCGTGTCATCTCCAGTACTGGTAGGGATCTTCACTTCTGCTAGGCATCTACAGTACTACTAATCTCCTTCACTGCTGCCAGGCACCTCCAGTAAGGCGTGCTATCTCCAGTACTGCTAGGCACCTTCGGTACTGCTAGGCACCATCAGCACTGGTGGGCACTTCCACTACCGCCAGGCACTTCCAGCACTACTGAGTACTACAAGTACTGCGAGGCACCATCAGTACTGCTTAGCACCTCCAGTGCAGCTAGGAACACCATCAGTGCTACTTGGCACCTCCAGTGCAGCTAGGAACACCATCAGTGCTGCTTAGCGCATCCAATATTGCTAGACGCCTCCAGTACTGCTAAGCAACTCCAGTACTGCTAGACACACCATCAGCACAGCTCAGCACCTCCAACACTGCTTGGCACAACCAATGCTGCTAAGCATCATTAGTACAGCTTGGCACCATCAGTACTGCTTGGCACCATCAGTACTGCTTGGCACCATCAGTACTGCTTGGCACCATCAGTACTGTAAGGCATCTCTAGTAACTGCAAGACATTTTTAATGCTGCGTATAACCTCAGTCCTGCTCGGCACCGTAAGTACTGCATAGCGCCTACAGTATTGTTAGGCACCTATACTACAGCTGAGCAGATCTACTAGTCTTAGGCATTTGTATTGCTGCTAGGCAACCCCTACTACCGCTAGGTAATTCAATATCTGTTAGCCAGGTTCACTACTACTAGGCAGGTCCTTTACTGTTAAGTAAGTGCGCTACTGCTAGGCAGGTCCAGGACTGCTAGGCAGGTCCAGGACTGCTTGGTAAATCAACGACCGCTAGATTGACCCACTACCGCTAGGTAGGTATATATATATGGTGTACATATATATATATATATATATATATATATATATATATATATATATATATATATATATATATATATATATATATATATATATATATATGTACACCATATATATATATATATATATATATACCGCTAGGTATATATATATGGTAGGTACACTATTGCTTGGCAGGTGCGCTAGTGCTAGGTAGATGTACTGCTGTTGGGCCAGTCCACTACTGCTAGGGAAGTCCACTACTGCTAGGTAGGTGCGTTACTGTTAAGTGGGTACATTACTGCTAGGTATATCAACTACTGCTGGGTAGATCCATTACTGCTAGGTAGATCCACTACTTCTAGGTAGGTCTACTACTACTACTACTACTATTACTGCTATCAGAGAGGCGCGCTTTTACTAGATAAGGCCACGACTGCTAGGCAGGTCCACCTCTGCTATGTAGGTCCACTACTGATAGATAGGGCCTTTACTGCTGGGAATTTCCATTACTGCCAGTTTGGTCGTTACTGCTAGGTAGGTCCACTGCTGCTAGGCAAGTCAACTACTGATTGATAGGTGCATTACTGCTTTATTGGACCACTACTGCTAGGTAGGTGCACTACTGCTAGGTAGGTACACTATTGCTATTTGGGGCCACGACTGCTATGTAGGGTCACTGTGCTAGGTAGGCCACTGCTGCTAGGTAGGCCTACCACTATGTCAAGTTGTTTTTCTTATGGTTTTAATGATGGTAAGTATGGACGTGAATTGTTTATTGTAGTATGTAGCGTAGTATAGAATGCAGCTAATATTGTTTCTTTGTCTAATCTCTTTGTTCCATGGTAGTTATCTATTTTTGTGTTACTGGTATCATCAAGTATAACTGTAAGGTATATGTTTTTCTCTCTGTTTATATGGTGAGCAACGGAGTCTACATTGGTCATTTCCCATCAGACCCCGTTACTCCACAACTTGAGACGAAGGGTATTCGAGTACATAGTATTCGAATAGTCATTTCCCTATTAGGGGTGATCATAACCTAACGGTAGCGCTCCTACCTGTTGCACAGGGGTCCCGGGTTCGATCCCGGCTGTTGGAGGTTTGTATGTTCTATGAAAGTGCGCGTTCATATGCACTTTGTTCGTATGTATATATATGTATATATATATATATATATATATATATTGATCAGCAGCCATCGTGGGTCCTGAAATGCTACAAAAGAAATTGAAGGAGGAAGTTGAGGGCTACAAGAAAATACAAAAAGACTTATCCAAGACAACAAGCTTAAGGTCACAACTTGATGGTCAACTAAATGAAAATAAAGTAGTTAAAGAGGAACTGGAGTTGCTGGATGAAGGTAGTGTAGCGTACAAATTGATTGGACCATCCCTGATACGCCAGGATCTAGAAGAAGCACGACAAAATGCCAACAAGAGAGTAGATTACATTCAGCAAGAAATTAAACGTCATGACAACACAATGGAAAAATTGGAGAAGGAGTCAGAAGTTAAACGAGAAAGTATTGTGAAGTTCCAAGAGCAGATGCAGCAGATGATTGTGAAGCAGATGGGGGAAATGACTAAGATAGAATTCCCCACAAAAATTTGGAAAAAAATCTCGGCTATCCCTGGATAGGCTGCTTGCACCAAGTCAGAGATACTTTCATAAATATAAGATAAATATCGTGTGTGAGAATTTATCTCGTGTGCATGTTTTCATAATTACCTTTTCCCTCTTTTTTTGAATAAATGCCAATGAGAATATTTAGTTACGATATACAGTGAAAATTTTATTCCATATTTTTGGGAGCAGTGGGCTGGAAATCCTCCTCTCTCTCTTTTTTTTTTTTTTTTAATTTTCCAAAAGAAGGAACAGAGGGGGGGGGGGGCCGGGTGAGGATATTCCCTTAAAGGCCTAGCCCTCTGTTCTTAACGCTACCTCGCTAATGCGGGAAATGGCGAATAGTATGAAAGAAAGAAAAAAGATATAAATATATATATGTATATATATATATATATATATATATATATATATATATATATATATATATATATATATATATATATATATATATATATATTCCTATGATCCCACGGGGAAAATGAAACACGATAAGTTCCCTAGTGCACTTTCAGGTAATAATCACATTATCAGGGGAGACAAAAGAGAGAAATATAACAGTCAGTTGATATACAACGAAGAGACGTAGCTAGGACGCCATTTGGTAAACATGCGATTGTCCCAGACATACAACAAGCTTATCATAAACTTATGTGAACAATAAGTTTACAAATTTTGTCAACAATAAAGTTATCCAATTTGTATAGACCTTCACTTATATTAAGATTATAATTCTTTGTGTATCTAGTAATAGAAAATTCAATGATATTTCTCGTGGTACTAGAGTTAGAGTTAATAACTGAGATGGCATTACTCCAGTCGGTGCAATGATCATAGTTTTTAACGTGATTGAACAAGACATTTGATTCTTGTCCCGTTCTTAAGCTATATTTATGTTGCTTAAGTCTAACAGAAAGATCCTTACCAGTCTGCCCGACCTAAAACTTATCACAATTTCTACATGGCACTTTATTGAGCAGAAGAGGGTTTATTGAAATGGTTTGGTCACATGGTGAGAGTGAGTGAGGAAAGATTGACCAAGAGGATATATGTGTCAGAGGTGGAGGGAACGAGGAGAAGTGAGAGACCAAATTGGAGGTGGAAGGATGGAGTGAAAAAGATTATGAGCGATCGGGGACTGAACATACAGGATGGTGAAAGGCATGCAAGGAATAGAGTGAAATGGAACGATGTGGTATACCGGGTCGACGTGCTGTCAATGGACTGAACCAGGGCATGTGGAGCGTCTGGGGTGAACCATGGAAAGTTCTGTGGGGCCTGGATGTGGAAAGGGAGCTGTGGTTTCGTTGCATTACACATGACAGCTAGAGATTGATTGTGAACGAATGTGGCCTTTGTTGTCTTTCCTAGCGCTACCTTGCGCACACGCGGGGGGAGGGGAGTGTCATTTCATGTGTGGCGGGTTGGCGGCGAGAATGTATGAAGGCAGCATGTATGAATATGTACATGTGGATGTATGTATACGTCTGTGTATGTAAATGTATGTATACGTTGAAATGTTTAGGTATGTATATGTGCGTGTGTTAGCGTTTATTTATATACATGTGTATGTGGGTGGGTTGGGCCATTTTTTCTGTTTCCTTGCGCTACCTCGCTAACACGGGAGAGAACGACAAAGTATAATGAATAATAAAATGAATATATATATATATATATATATATATATATATATATATATATATATATATATATATATATATATATATATATATATATATTCACTGAGAACCATCACTTTCCTCTCTTCCTACACGTACACATGCCTTACATCCTCGATAAAAACTTTTCACTGCTTCTAACAACTTGCCTCCCACACCATATATTCTTAATACCTTCCACAGATAATCTCTATCAACTCTATCATATGCCTTCTCCAGATCCATAAATGCTACATACAAACCCATTTGCTTTTCTAAGTATTTCTCACATACATTCTTCAAAGCAAACACCTGATCCACACATCCTTTACCACTTCTGAAACCACACTGCTCTTCCCCAATCTGATGCTCTGTACATGCCTTCACCCTCTCAATCAATACCCTCCCAGTGAATGTAGGTTTGCGGCAGGGGTGCGTGATGTCTCCATGGTTGTTTAATTTGTATATGGATGGGGTTGTTAGGGAGGTGAATGCAAGAGTTTTGGAAAGAGGGGCAAGTATGAAGTCTCTTGTGGATGAGAGAGCTTGGGAAGTGAGTCAGTTGTTGTTCGCTGATGATACAGCGCTGGTGGCTGATTCATGTGAGAAACTGCAGAAGCTGGTGACTGAGTTTGGTAAAGTGTGTGAAAGAAGAAAGTTAAGAGTAAATGTGAATAAGAGCAAGGTTATTAGGTACAGTAGGGTTGAGGGTCAAGTCAATTGGGAGGTAAGTTTGAATGGAGAAAAACTGGAGAAGTAAAGTGTTTTAGGTATCTGGGAGTGGATCTGGCAGCGGATGGAACCATGGAAGCGGAAGTGAATCATAGGGTGGGGGAGGGAGCGAAAATCCTGGGAGCCTTGAAGAATGTGTGGAAGTCGAGAACATTATTTCGGAAAGCAAAAATGGGTATGTTTGAAGGAATAGTGGTTCCAACAATGTTGTATGGTTGCTAGGCGTGGGCTATGGATAGAGTTATGCGCAGGAGGGTGGATGTGCTGGAAATGAGATGTTTGAGGACAATGTGTGGTGTGAGGTGGTTTGATCGAGTAAGTAATGTAAGGGTAAGAGAGATGTGTGGAAATAAAAAGAGCGTGGTTGAGAGAGCAGAAGAGGGTGTTTTGAAATGGTTTGGGCACATGGAGACAATGAGTGAGGAAAGATTGACCAAGAGGATATATGTGTCGGAGGTGGAGGGAACGAGAAGTGGGAGACCAGATTGGAGGTGGAAAGATGGAGTGAAAAAGATTTTGTGTTATCGGGGCCTGAACATGCAGGAGGGTGAAAGTAGGGCAAGGAATAGAGTGAATTGGATCGATGTGGTATACCGGGGTTGACGTGCTGTCAGTGGTTTGAATCAGGGCATGTGAAGCGTCTGGGGTAAACCGTAGAAAGTTGTGTGGGGCCTGGATGTGGAAAGGGAGCTGTGGTTTCAGGCATTATTGCGTGGCAGCTAGAGACTGAGTGTGAACGAATGGGGCCTTTGTTGTCTTTTCCTAGTGCTACCTCGCACACATGAGGGGGGAGGGGGAAGGTATTCCATGTGTGGCGAGGTGGCGATGGGAGTGAATGGGGACAGACAGTGTGAATTGTGTGCATGTGTATATATGTATGTGTCTGTGTATGTATATATATATGTGCACATTGAGATGTATAGGTATGTATATTTGCGTGTGTGGACGTGTGTGTGTGTATACATTGTGTATGGGGGTGGGTTGGGCCATTTCTTTCGTATGTTTCCTTGCGCTACCTCGCAAACGCGGGAGACAGCGACAAAGCAAAATAAATATAAATAAAAAAAAAAAAAATATATATATATATATATATATATATATATATATATATATATATATATATATATATATATATATATATATATATATATATATATATACATAGTATATATATATATATATATATATATATATATATATATATATATATATATGCACATGTACATAATCCTATTTTTCCACCTTCGTTCGATCCGGACGCTTCACATGCCTTGGCACAGTTCAGTAACATCGACCCCTGTTTACCACAGCGTTCCAACTCACTCTATTCCGTGCAAGTCTTTCATTTTCCTGCATGTTCAGGCCCCGATCACTCATAATATTTACCAATTATCCTTCCACCTCCACTTTGATCTCCACTTCTTGTATCCTCTCTTATGACTTATTATCCCGTTTATCAATCATTCCTCACCCATTCTCTCCATGTGACCAATATCCATTTCAACACAACCTCTTATGCTCTCTCAACACATCGTTTTATTACCTCAACACTTCTCTTACCCTTTCTATTACTTACTTGATCAAACCATTTTCGCACCACTTATTGTACTCAAAACATATATTTCCTACACTTACACCCTTCTCCGCACTAACCCTATCTATTGCGCGTGCCTCGCGGCCATATTGATATTGTTGGGGACACCCATATATTACTCTCCGAGATAACTTTCTTTCCCCACTTCTTCAAGCGCTCTTCATGGACCTTCGATCCCTCCCCCCACCTCACTTCTGCCTCCATTGTTCCATCGCTGCCAAGTCTACTCTAATGAAATATACTTTAACATCTTCCCTTCTTCCAGTATTCCGACATTCTGCATTACTCCCATCTACTTGAAGCCTTAACCCATGCTAACCTTACAGCACGGGCTCTTATTCACATTTACTCTCAACTTTCTCCTTTTACACACTATGGCCAAACTCAGACACCAGCTTCTGCAGTTCTCACTCGAATCAGCCTCCCAGCGTGTATCATCGGGAACCAACAACTGACCCACCTCTCAGGCCCTCTCATCCCCCAGATTTCATACTCATTCCCTCTTCTCAAGACTTCCCGCACTCTTATCCTCACCTCCGCATCCACAAATAAACCAAACAACCATGGGGACATTACGCATTCCTGCCACAGACCAACGCTCATCCGGAACCACCCACTCTCCTCTTTACTACTCCCACACACCACCCACACTCTTGGTGAAAACTTTCCACCGTTTTCCCGAAGCTCCCCATTCCACGCCATTTTGCCCAAGGCACTCACAAAGCATTCCCATAAACCCTTTCACGTGCTTTTCTCACATCAGTAGATGTCACACACAAATCTTAGGCTCTTCCAAGCGTTTTTCATACACACTCTCAGAATCAAACTCTTGTCACACATCTTACACCTCTTCTGAGCCACACTGCTCCCCAAGTTGCTATTATTGTATTGCCTTGTTCCTCTCAATCTAATGCCTTCCGTACAACTTATCAGGCATAATCAACAAACTATGGCCCCATAGACCCTGAAACTCCACCTTTATCCCATTTGCCTTTTGTACGCTGGCTACTTTTTCGCATTCCCAATCCCTGGCAACTCACGATAGTTCATACAAAAACGGGGATATATCCTTTCGTAATTAATCCTCCTTGCAATTACTTTTCTACGCCGCTTGCTGCATTTCTTTGTCCAAATGGCTTTCACCCCATCTCTGCTTTTATGCACCATAGTCAACTCGCAATGACTCTGTAATTCGCATTTCACACCGACCATATAACGCCCGACATCAAACATATTGTATACAAAGCGTTGAATATACTCACTCCATATTCGTCCTCACTTCTTCACGACGGGTTTCGCCCTCGTCACCGAATTCCGATTCTTCTACTGTCATTCCTCAGGATTTTCCGCGTCCTAAGCATTCGTTCTAGGCCCCGATAGTGTGATGTATCGCTATCATTCCATCTTTCTTTTATCCCTCGGGGTTATACCGGCTGCATCGGACGCTTGTCGACGGCCGCTGGATTTTATATTGGGCTCTAAGCAGTGCTCGAAGGTCCGGGTGGGTCTGAAATTATGTCCACACGAGGGGGATCGTGATGGTGACTTTCGGGTGTCGGTTGCAATCATATATAAGTAAAGAGGGTTGAGGAAATAAGGCATTGGCGATTGACTCTTGCCTTCGCGGGACTGTTAGATGCTCGGCGGAGCAGTTTTGTATGCGATGAGATCTTCGCAACAGCGAGAGGTGGCTCGCTAAGGGGGGTCAATGGGTTGCTCCGAGAGAGCGAGACGCGAGAGAGCGCGAGAGAGGAGCGAGAGCGAGAGCAGAAGAGAGCGAGCGAGCGCGTCGAGCGAGAGAGAGATAGCCGACTCCGCGCGCTCAGTCGACGATCGGAGCTCGCTCGCTCGATCTATCTTTATATTTTTATATATTTATTTTTATATAATTTATATTATATTATATATTTATATGTAAGGCCATTGTGGACGTGTAGGTAAGGAGAGGGAATGTGATTGGTTTCAGTGTATGGAGGTTTGCGGTGGGGTGTGTGATTGTTCATGGTTGTTTAATTTGTTTAGGATGGGGTTGTTAGGGGGGGTGAATGAAAAGAGTTTTGGATAAGAGGGGCAAGTATGAAGTCTGTTGGGGATGAGAGAGCTTGGGAAGTGATGTTCAGTTGTTGTTCGTGATGATACATCGCGGGGTGGCTGATTATGTTGAAAGAAACTGAAGAAGCTGGTGACTGAGTTTGGTAAAGTGTGTGATAAGAAGAAGTTAAGGAGTAAATGTGCGTATGAGGATAAAGAGCAAGGTTTATTCAGGTACTGTAGGGTTTGGGGGTCAAGTCCAATTGGGAGGTAGGTTTGAATGAGAGATAAACTGGAGGGAAGTAAAGTGTTTTAGATATTGGGAGATTTAGTGGAATCTGGCCGCGGATGGTTAAAAAAACCATGAAAAGCGGGAAGTGGATCATAGGGTGGGGGAGGGGGCGAAATTCTGGGAGCCTTGTAGATGGTGTGGAAGTCGAGAACATTATCTCGGAAAGCTAAAAATGGGTATGTTGAAGGAATTAGTGGTTCCAACAATGTTGTATGGTTCGAGGCGTGGGTATGGATAGAGTGTGCGCAGGGGAAGGATGTGCTGGAGTAATGAGATGTTGAGGACAATGTGTGGAGTTAATGTGGATTGATCGAGTAAGTAAAAGTAAAGGTAAGAGAGATGTGTGAAATAAACAGTGCGGGGTTGAGAGAGCAGATAGAGGGTGTTTTGAATGGCTTTTGGGCACATGGAGTGAATGAGTGAGGAAGATTGACAAGAGGATATATGTGTCGGAGGTGATGGTGGGAAAAGAACGAGGAGAAGGGGGAGACCAAAATGGAGGTGGAAAGAGGAGTGAGTGAAAAAGATTTTGTTGTCGATCGGGGCCTGAACCCCCCCATTGCAGGAGGGTGACAGGTAGGGCAGGAATAATAGAGTGAATTGGATCGATGTGGTATACCGGGGTTGCCGTGCTGTTCAGGGATTGAATCAGGGCATGTGAAGCGTTCTGGGGTTTAACCTTGGGAAAGCTGTGTAGGTATTTATGTATATTTGCGTGTGTGGACGTGTGTATATACAATGTGTATGGGGGGGGGTTGGGCCATTTCTTTTCGTCTATTTCCTTCGCTACCTCGCAAAAACGGATGGGAGGACAGCAAAAAAAAAAAATGATATTTATATATATATATTTATAGTATATATATATATATATATATATATATATATATATTAATATATATATTTTATATTGTCCCTGGGGAGAGGGGAGGGAATGTATAACTTCCTAGTATTCCCTGCGTGTCGTGAAGGCGACTAAAAGGGGTGGGAGCGGGGGGCGGGAAATCCTCCCCTCTCAGGTTATTTTTTTTTTAATTTTACTAAAGAAGGAAACAGGAGAAGGGGGCCAGGTGAGGTCTATTCCCTCAAAAGGCCAGTTCTCGGTTCTTAACGATACCTCGCTTTAACGCGGGGAAATGGGTATAGATTGAAAGAGAATGAAAATATATATATATATATATATATATATATTAAATATATATATATATATATATATATATATATATATATATATTGATAATATTCGCCATTTCCCGCGTTAGCGAGTAGCGTTTAGATCATGAGGATGGGCCTTGTGAGGGTATATCCTCATCTAGGCCCACTTCTCTGTTCCTTTTTGGGAAAAAAAAAAAAAACAAAAAGGGGGAGGATTTGTATGCCCCCCGCTCCCTTCCCTTTTAGTCGCCGTCTACGACACGCAGGGATACGTGGTAGTATTCTTTTCCCTGTCCACAGGGATAATCTTATATATATATATATATATCGTACATACAAACCTCCAACAGCCAGGATCGAACGCGGGACCTGAGCAAGAGACAGGCATGTAACCGCTAGGCTAGGTCCTGGCTAATAGTTAAACTACCTATTCGAATATAAGTACTCGAATACCCTTCGTCTCACAATGATGAGGCAACCGTGTCTATACCGGTGATGTACCACCAGGCGCACATAGCCAGCCTGATAGCGTTTACCGACCTATCTGTACAACGCGGAGGTATTTGAATACCGAATATAGTGCATATGAACCGATCCTTCATTCATCATACAAACTCCAACAGCCAGGATTTGAACCGGGACCCCGGTGCAAGTAGGCAGGATGTCAAACCGCTAGGCTATGGGCTTGGCACTAGCACTTATTTCGCTATTTTTCATATACCTCCGCGTTGATACAGTTAGGTTGGTAAAACGCTATCAGCTGGCTATGTGCGCTGTTGGTATATAACCGGTATAACGCGGGTGCTCATCATTGTGAGTCGAAGGGTATATCGAGTACTTTGTTTCGAATAGTTGTTTTTATTTAGCAGGCCCATAGACTTCGGTTACATTGCCTGCCTCTTGCACAGGGGTCCCGGGGTTTGATCCTGGCTGTTGGGGTTTGTTATTTGTTCTATGAATATAGTTGCCGCGTTCATTATGCACTGGTGTCATGTAGATCTTCTTGCTTTCTTTGGTTTTAATTTGCGCCATTGCCGCGTTAGCGAGTGGTAGCTTTAAGATCTGTGGACTGGGCCTTTGAGGGTGACCCGCCACCCTGGCCCAAATTCTCGGTTCTCTTTTGGGTTTAATATAATATTTATAAATAATTTTAAAAATTATAATATTAAACGAGAGGGGAGGGGTTTCCAGCCCCCGCTCCCTCCCCTTTTAGTCGACTTCTACGACACGCAGGGAATAGTGGGAAGTAGTATTCTTAATCCCCTATCAACTATATATATATATATATATAGCAGGCATTGTTGCCATGTACAAGGGCAAAATGGGGATAAAGGTGTTTAAATTACAGAAGTATATATTTGTTGTAGATTCTTAAGAAGAAATTCTATGAGGTTTGCGGCAGGGTGTGGTGATGTCTCCATGGTTTTTTAAATTTTGTTTTGGATGGGGGGGTTGGGGAGGTGAATGCAAGAGTTTTGGGGGGGGGAGGGGAAAGTATGAGTCTTTGTGGATGAGAGGGTTGGGGGAACAGTGGTCAGTTGTGTTCGCTAAAGATACACGGGGTGGCTGATTCGGGTGGAAAGAAGAAGTGGTGACCTGAGTTTGGTAAAGTGTGTGAAAGAAAAAAATTTAAGAGTAAATGGAAAAAGGGCCAGGTTTTTGGGTTTCAGTAGGGTTGAGGGTAAGTAAATTTGGGGAGGTAATTTGAATGGAAAAAAAACTGGGAAATTTAAAGTGTTTTATTTTGGGAGTGGATTTGGCAGCGGAGGGAAACCCAATGGAAGGGGAAAATGACCCAAGGGGTGGGGGAGGGGGGCGAATCCTGGGGACCCTTGAAAAAATGTGGGGGAAAGGGAGAACATTTTGGAAACCCAAAAAGGGGTATGTTTAAAGGGAATAGTGGTCAACAATGTTTATGGTTGGAGGCTGGGCGGATAGAAGGGTTTTGCGGAGGAGGTGGAAAGTGTTTGGGAAAAGAGAGGGTTTTAGGCAATTGTGGTGTGAGGTGGTTTGTCGAGTAAGTAATTGAAAAAGGGGAAGAAGGGTGGGGTGGGGAAAAAAAGAGTGTGGTTGAGAGAGCAGAAGAGGGTTATTGAAATTTGGGTTTTGGGGGCCCTGGAGAGAATGGTGAGGAAAGATTGACCAAAAGGATAAGTGTCGAGGGGAGGGGGAAAGAGAAGTTTGGGAGACCAAATTGGAGGTGGAGGGTGGAGTGAAAAGAAAGGGTCAAATGATTTTAAAACCAGGATGGGGAAGGCGTTGGGGGTTAACCATGGGGATTTTTTTTTGTTTGGGGGCCTGGAGGGGGAAAGGGAGCTGTGGTTTCAGCATTACACAGAAACTAGAGCTGAGGTGTGGAAAAATGGGGCTTGTTGTTTTTTTTTTTTGCCTACTAGGTGGGGGGGGTATTCCGGGGGCGGGGTGGCCCAGGGAATGAATTGGGCGCAAATTTGAATTTGTCATTTGTTTTATATGTATTGTCTTTGTATGATAAATATGTTACTTGAAATGTATTGGATGTAATTTGGGGGTGGGGTGTGGGTGTATCATGTATGGGGGTGGGTTGGGCATTTTTTTCGTTGTTTTTCCCTTTCCTACCTCGCAAAAGCGGGAGACAGCGACAAAGAAATAAATATAAATAAAAAAAAAAAATAATATATATATATATATATTATAATTTTAATATTATTATATATTTTTATATATATAAAAAATTATTTAAAAATTATATAATAAATTTAAATACATACTATATATATATATTATATATATATTATAAAATATATATATATATTGACTTACATAATCCTATTTTTCCACCTTCGTTCGATCCGGACGCTTCACATGCCTTGGCACAGTTCAGTAACATCGACCCCTGTTTACCACAGCGTTCCAACTCACTCTATTCCGTGCAAGTCTTTCATTTTCCTGCATGTTCAGGCCCCGATCACTCAAAATCATTTACAATTCATCCTTCCACCTCCACTTTGATCTCCCACTTCTTGTTCCCTCACTTCTGACATATATCCCGTTTATCAATCTTTCCTCACCCATTCTCTCCATGTGACCAAACCATTTCAACACAACCTCTTCTGCTCTCTCAACCACACTCTTTTTATTACCTCACACTTCTCTTACCCTTTCATTACTTACTTGATCAAACCATTTCACACCACATATTGTACTCAAACATATAATTTCCAACACATCCACCCTTCTCCGCACAACCCTATCTATAGCGCGTGCCTCGCGTCCATATGATATTGTTGGGACACCCATATATACTCTCCGAGATAACATTCTTTCCCCACATTCTTCAGCGCTTCATGGACCTTCGATCCCTCCCCCACCTCACTTCTGCCTCCATTGTTCCATTCGCTGCCAAGTCTACTCTCAGATATCTTAAACACTTCCCTTCTTCCAGTATTCCGACATTCAGCATTACATCCCAACTAACTTGAGCCTTAACCCTGCTGAACCTAACAGCCCGGCTCTTATTCACATTTACTCTCAACTTTCTCCTTTTACACACTATGCCAAACTCAGACACCAGCTTCTGCAGTTTCTCACTCGAATCAGCCACCAGCGCTGTATCATCGGCGAACAACAACTGACCCACCTCTCAGGCCCTCTCATCCCCCAGATTCAATACTCATCCCTCTCTCCAAGACTCCCGCACTCTTCTTCCTCACCTCCGCATCCACAAATAAACCAAACAACCATGGGGACATTACTCATTCCTGCCACAGACCAACGCTCATCCGGAACCACCCACTCTCCTCTCTTACTACTCCCACACACAACCCACACTCTTGGTGAAAACTTTCCACCGTTTCCAGAAGCTCCCCTTCCACGCCATATATTCCCAAGGCCCTCCACAAAGCATTCCCATCAACCCTATCACGTGCCTTTCTCACATCTGTAGATGTCACACACAAATCCTTCGGCTCTTCCAAGCGTTTATCATACACACTCCTCAGAACAAACTCTTGACACACATCTTCCACCTCTTCTGAAGCCACACTGCTCCCCCAAGTCTGCTATTCTGTACATGCCTTCGTCCTCTCAATCAATGCCCTTCCGTACAACTTATCAGGCATAATCAACAAACCTATGGCCCCATAGACTGAACACTCACCTTTATCCCAATTGCCTTTTTTACGCTGTCACTATACACGCATTCCGCCAATCCCCAGGCACCTCACGATGATCCATACAAACGGTGAATATCCTTTCGTAATAAATCCACCTGCAATACTATCCACTCCGCCGCCTTGCTGCATTTCATCTTCCAAAAGGCTTTCACCAACTCTTCTTTCTTCACCAAACAACTCTCCATGACTCTGTCACATCGCATATCACCCCGACCAAAACGCCCTACATCAAACAAATTTAACAAGCGTTGAAAATACTCACTCCATCTCGTCCTCACTTCATCACTACTTGTTTCGCCCTCTTCACCGATATTCCCGATTCTTCTCCTGTCATTCCCACATTATTTTCCTCCTTCCAAAGCATCTTTCTATTCTCCCGAAAGTTTGATGATACTCTCTCATACCATCTTTCATTTACCCTCTTTTTTAACCCCTGCATGCATCTTCCTCTTGATCTCCTGCCGCATTCTCTTATACATTTCTCAATCATTTCCACTCCTTCCCTGTATGTACAGCCCAAATACCCCTCTTTTCTCTTTCATTAGCAACTTTACTTCTTTATCCCACCACTCACTACCCTCTTTAATCTGCCCACCTGCCACCATTCGCATGCCACATCCATCTCTTGCATACGCAATCACTGCTTCCCTAAATACATCTCATTCCTCACCAACTCCCTTCGCTTCATTTACTCACCTTTTGCCATTCTAATCTCTCTCTCTCTCTCTCTCTCTCTCTCTCTCTCTCTCTCTCTCTCTCTCTCTCTCTCTCTCTCTCTCTCTCTCTCTCTCTCTCTCTCTCTCTCTCTCTCTCTCTCTCTCTCTCTCTCTCTCTCTCTCTCTATCTATCTATATATATATATATATATATATATATATATATATATATATATATATATATATATGTAAGGCATGTGTACGTGTAGGAAGAGAGGAAAGTGATTGGTTCTCAGTGAATGTAGGTTTGCGGCAGGGGTGTGTGATGTCTCCATGGTTGTTTAATTTGTTTATGGATGGGGTTGTTAGGGAGGTGAATGCAAGAGTTTTGGAAAGAGGGGCAAGTATGAAGTCTGTTGGGGATGAGAGAGCTTGGGAAGTGAGTCAGTTGTTGTTCGCTGATGATACATCGCTGGTGGCTGATTCATGTGAGAAACTGCAGAAGCTGGTGACTGAGTTTGGTAAAGTGTGTGAAAGAAGAAAGTTAAGAGTAAATGTGAATAAGAGCAAGGTTATTAGGTACAGTAGGGTTGGGGGTCAAGTCAATTGGGAGGTAGGTTTGAATGGAGAAAAACTGGAGGAAGTAAAGTGTTTTAGATATCTGGGAGTGGATCTGGCAGCGGATGGAACCATGAAAGCGGAAGTGGATCATAGGGTGGGGGAGGGGGCGAAAATTCTGGGAGCCTTGAAGAATGTGTGGAAGTCGAGAACATTATCTCGGAAAGCAAAAATGGGTATGTTTGAAGGAATAGTGGTTCCAACAATGTTGTATGGTTCGAGGCGTGGGCTATGGATAGAGTTGTGCGCAGGAGGATGGATGTGCTGGAAATGAGATGTTTGAGGACAATGTGTGGTGTAAGGTGGTTTGATCGAGTAAGTAACGTAAAGGTAAGAGAGATGTGTGGAAATAAAAAGAGCGTGGTTGAGAGAGCAGAAGAGGGTGTTTTGAAATGGTTTGGGCACATGGAGAGAATGAGTGAGGAAAGATTGACCAAGAGGATATATGTGTCGGAGGTGGAGGGAACGAGGAGAAGTGGGAGACCAAATTGGAGGTGGAAAGATGGAGTGAAAAAGATTTTGTGTGATCGGGGCCTGAACATGCAGGAGGGTGAAAGGAGGGCAAGGAATAGAGTGAATTGGATCGATGTGGTATACCGGGGTTGACGTGCTGTCAGTGGATTGAATCAGGGCATGTGAAGCGTCTGGGGTAAACCATGGAAAGCTGTGTAGGTATGTATATTTGCGTGTGTGGACGTGTGTATATACATGTGTATGGGGGTGGGTTGGGCCATTTCTTTCGTCTATTTCCTTGCGCTACCTCGCAAACGCGGGAGACAGCAAAAAAAAAAATTATATATATATATATATATATATATATATATATATATATATATATATATATATATATATATATATATATATATTTATATATTGTCCCTGGGGATAGGGGAGAAAGAATACTTCCTACGTATTCCCTGCGTGTCGTAGAAGGCGACTAAAAGGGGAGGGAGCGGGGGGCTGGAAATCCTCCCCTCTCATTATTTTTTTTTTTAATTTTCCAAAAGAAGGAACAGAGAAGGGGGCCAGGTGAGGATATTCCCTCAAAGGCCCAGTTCTCTGTTCTTAACGCTACCTCGCTAACGCGGGAAATGGCGAATAGTTTGAAAGAAGAAAGAAATATATATATATATATATATATATATATATATATATATATATATATATATATATATATATATATATATATTGATACTATTCGCCATTTCCCGCGTTAGCGAGGTAGCGTTTAGAACAGAGGATGGGCCTTTGAGGGAATATCCTCATCTGGCCCCCTTCTCTGTTCCTTTTTGGGAAAAAAAAAAAAAAACAAGAGGGGAGGATTTGCAGCCCCCCGCTCCCTTCCCTTTTAGTCGCCTTCTACGACACGCAGGGGATACGTGGGAAGTATTCTTTCTCCCCTGTCCCCAGGGATAATATATATATATATATATATATATCGAACATACAAACCTCCAACAGCCAGGATCGAACGCGGGACCCCTGTGCAAGAGGCAGGCATGCTAACCGCTAGGCTATGGGCCTGGCTAATAGTAAACAACTATTCGAATACTAAGTACTCGAATACCCTTCGTCTCACAATGATGAGCAACCGAGTCTATACCGGTTATTTACCAACAGGCGCACATAGCCAGCTGATAGCGTTTTACCGAACCTAACTGTACAACGCGGAGGTATATGAATACGAATAAAGTGCATATGAACGCGCACCTTCATACAACATACAAACCTCCAACAGCCAGGATTGAACCCGGGACCCCTGTGCAAGAGGCAGGCATGTAACCGCTAGGCTATGGGCCTGGCCTAGCACTTTATTCGTATTCATATACCTCCGCGTTGTACAGTTAGGTTCGGTAAAACGCTATCAGCTGGCTATGTGCGCCTGTTGGTAAATAACCGGTATAGACTCGGTTGCTCATCATTGTGAGACGAAGGGTATTCGAGTACTTAGTATTCGAATAGTTGTTTACTATTAGCCAGGCCCATAGCCTAGCGGTTACATGCCTGCCTCTTGCACAGGGGTCCCGGGTTCGATCCTGGCTGTTGGAGGTTTGTATGTTCTATGAAAGTGCGCGTTCATATGCACTTTATTCATGTATATCTTTCTTTCTTTCTTTTATACTATTCGCCATTTCCCGCGTTAGCGAGGTAGCATTAAGAACAGAGGACTGGGCCTTTGAGGGAATACCCTCACCTGGCCCAATTCTCTGTTCCTTCTTTTGGAAAAAAAAAAAAAAAAAAAAAAAAAAAAAAAAAAAAACGAGAGGGGAGGATTTCCAGCCCCCCGCTCCCTCCCCTTTTAGTCGCCTTCTACGACACGCAGGGAATACGTGGGAAGTATTCTTAATCCCCTATCCCCTATATATATATATATATATAGCAGGCATAGTGCCATTGTACAAGGGCAAAGGGGATAAAGGTGTTTAAATTACAGAAGTATAAATTTGTTGAGATTCTTAAGAAATTATATGGGAGGGTATTGATTGAGAGGCTAAAGGCATGTACAGAGCATCAGGTTGGGGACGAGTAGTGTGGTTTCTGAAGTGGTAGAGGATGTGTTGATCAGATATTTGCTTTAAAGAACGTAGGTGAGAAATACTTAGAAAAACAGATGGATTTGCATGTATCATTTATGGATCTGGAGAAGGCATATCATAGAGTTGATAGAGATGCCCTATGGAAGGTATTAAGAGTATATGGTGTGTGAGGTAAGTTGCTAGAAGCAGTGAAAAGCTTTTATCAAGGATGTAAGGCATGTGTACGAGTATGAAGAGAGGAAAGTGATTGGTTCCCAGTGAATGACGATTTGCGGCAGGGGTGTGTGATGTCTCCATGGTTGTTTAATTTGTTTGTGGATGGGGATGGTATAGAGGTGTATGCGAGAGTTTTGGAGAGAGGGGCAAGTATGCAGTCTGTTGTGGATGAGAGGGCTTGGGAAGTGAGTCAGTTGCTGTTCGCTGATGATACAGCGCTGCTGGCTGATTCGGGTGAGAAATGAAGAAGTTGGTGACTGAGTTTAGTAAAGTGTGTGAAAGAAGAAAGCTGAGAGTAAATGCGAATAAGACCAAGGTTTTTAGGTTCAGTAGGGTTGAGGGATAAGTCAATTGGGAGGTAACTTTGAATGGAGAAAAACTGGGGGAAGTTAAGTGTTTTAGATATCTGGGAGTGGATTTAGCAGCGGATGGAACCATGGAAGCGGAAATGAGTCACAGGGGTGGGGGAGGGGGCGAAGGTGCTGGGAGCGTTGAAGAACATGTGAAGGGCGAGAACGTTATCTTGGAGAGCAAGAAAGGGTATGTTTGAAGGAATAGTCGTTCCAACAATGTTATATGGTTGTGAGGCATGGGCGATAGATAGGGTTGTGCGGAGGAGGGTGGATGTGTTGGAAATGAGATGTTTGAGAACAATATGTGGTGTGAGGTGGTTTGATCGAGTAAGTAATGAAAGGGTAAGACAGCTGTGTGGTAATAAAAAGAGTGTGGTTGAGAGAGCAGAAGAGGGTGCATTGAAATGGTTTGGTCACATGGAGAGAATGAGTGAGGAAAGATTGACCAAGAGGATAGACGTGTCAGAGGTGGAGGGAACGAGAAGTGGGAGACCAAATTGGAGGTGGAAGGATGGAGTGAAAAAGATGTCAATGGATTGAACCAGGGCATGTGAAGCGTCTGGGGTAAACCATGGAAAGTTTTGTGGGGCCTGGATGTTGAAAGGTAGCTGTGGTTTCGATGCATTACACATGACAACTAGAGTCTGAGTGTGGAGAAATGTGGCCTTCGTTGTTTTTTTTTTTTTAGCGCTACTTCGCGTGCGGGGGGTGTCATTCCATGTGTGGCGGGGTGGCGACGGGAATGAATATGGGCAGCAAGTATGAATTATGTACATTTGTATATATGTATATGTCTTTGTATGCATAAATATGTATACGTTGAAATGTATTGGTATGTATATGTGCGTGTGTGGAAGTGTATGCTGTATGTGGGTGGGTTGGGTCATTCTTTCGTCTGTTTCCTTGCGCTACCTCGCTAACGCGGGAGACAGCGACAAAGTATAATGAATAAATAATATATATATATATATATATATATATATATATATATATATATATATATATATATATATATATATATATATATATGACGTAAGGTGATTTGGGAGGAATGGGATGTATTTAGTGAAGCAGTGATGCCTTGCGCAAAAGATGCTTGTGGCATGAGAAAGGTGGGAGGTAGGCAGATTGGAAAGGGTAGTGCGTTGGGGATGAAGACGTAAGATTGTTAGTGAAAGAGAAGAGAGAGGCGTTTGGATGATTTTTCCAAGGAAGTAGTGGGAATGACTGGGAGATGTATAAAAGAAAATGGCAGGAGGTCAAGAGAAAGGTGCAAAGGAAGACTAAGAGGGCAAATGAGAGTTGGAGTGAGAGTATCATTAAATTTTAGGGAGAATGAACAAATGTTTTGGAAGGAGGTAAATAAAGTGCTCACCTCCCATACCATATATTCTTAATACCTTCCACGGAGCACCTCTATCAACTCTACCATATGCCTTCTCCAGATCCATAAATGTTACATACAAATCTATTTGCTTTTCTAAGTATTTCTCACATACATTCTTCAAAGCAAACACCTGATCCACACATCCTCTACCACTTCTTAAACCACACTGATCTCCCCCAATCTGATGCTCTGTACATGCCTTCACCCTCTCAATCAATACCCTCCCATATAATTTACCAGGAATACTCAACAAACTTATACCTCTGTAATTTGAGCACTCACATTTATCCCCTTTGCCTTTGTACAATGGCACTATGCAAGCATTCCACCAATCCTCAGGCACCTCACCATGAGTCATACATACATTAAATAACCTTACCAACCAGTCAACAATACAGTTACCCCTTCTTTAATAAATTCCACTGCAAAACCATCCAAACCCGCTGCCTTGCCGGCTTCATCTTCCGTAAAGCTTTTACTACCTCTTCTCTGTTTACCAAACCATTCTTCCTAACCCTCTCACTCTGCACACCACCTCGACCAAAACACCCTATGTCTGCCACTCTATCATCAAACACATTCAACACACCTTCAAAATACTCACTCCATCTCCTCACATCGCCACTGCTTGTTATCACCTCCCCATTAGCCCCCTTTACTGAAGTTCCTGTTTGTTCCTTTGTCTTACGCACTTTATTTACCTCCTTCCAAAACATCCTTTTATTCTCCCTAAAATTTAATGATACTCTCTCACGCCAACTCTCATTTGCACTCTTTTTCACCTCTTGCACCTTTCTCTTGACCTCCTGCCTCTTTCTTTTATACATCTCCCACTCATTTGCATTATTTCCCTGCAAAAATCCTCCAAATGCCTCTCTCTTCTCTTTCACTAATAATCTTACCGCCTTAGTTATCTCCTTGATTATTACCACATCAGTTAACTCCATGATTATTTCCACCTCAGTTAATTCCTTAATTATCAACATCTTAGTTGTCTCCTTGATTATTACCGCCTTAGTTATCTCCTTGATTATTACTGCTTTAGTTATCTCCTTGATTATTACCACCTTAGTTATCTCCTTGATTATTACTGCTTTAGTTATCTCCTTGATTATTACCGCCTTAGTTATCTCCTTGATTATTACTGCTTTAGTTATCTCCTTGATTATTACCATCTTAATTATCTCCTTGATTATTACTGCTTTAGTTATCTCCTTGATTATTACCGCCTTAGGTTTCTCCTCGATTATTAACACCTTAATTATCTCCTTGATTATTACCATCTTAGATATCTCCTTGATTATTACTAACTTAGTTATCTCCTTGATTATTACCATCTTAGTTATCTCCTTGATTATTACCATCTTAGTTATCTCCTTGATTATTACCATCTTAGTTATCTCCTTGATTATTACCATCTTAGTTATCTCCTTGATTATTACTAACTTAGTTATCTTCTTGATTATTACCATCTTAGTTATCTTCTTGATTATTACCATCTTAGTTATCTCCTTGATTATTACCCTCTTGGTCTCCAGTTACCTTCCTCTTTATTCTATTTATGTTTATTTCATCATATGATCATTTCAGCTATTAACATCTTCAGTTTGTTATCCCACTATGGTTACCTCCACCTTGATTATCCCTACTTTGGCTACATCCACCTTGATTACCCCCACTATGGTTACCTCCACCTTGATTACCCCCACTATGGCTACCTCCACCTTGATTACCCCCACTATGGCTACCTCCACCTTGATTACCCCCACTATGGTTACCTCCACCTTGATTACCCCCTTTATGGCTACCTCCACCTTGATTACCCCCTGTATGGCTACCTCCTAATTGATTACCCCCTTTATGGCTACCTCCACCTTGATTACCCCAACTGTGGTCACCTCCTCCTTGATTACCCCAACTGTGGTTACCTCTACCTTGATTACCCCTTTTATGGTTACCTCCACCTTGATTACCCTCACTATTGTTACCTTAACTCCACTTTGATTACCCACTGTGGTTACTTCCACCTTGATTACCACCACTATGGTTACCTTCACTTTGAGTAGCCCCACTATGGTTACCTCCACCTTGATTACCCTTACTACTATTACCTTAACTCTGCCTTGATTATCCCCAACTGTGGTTACCTCCACCTTGATTACCCCCACTGTGGTTACTTCCACCTTGATTACCCCCTTTATGACTACCTCCACCTTGATTACCCTTACTATTGTTACCTTAACTCCCCCTTGATTACCCCAACTGTGGTTACTTCCACCTTGATTACCCTCACTATTGTTACCTTCACTCCACCTTGATTACCCCCACTATGGTTACCTTCACTTTAAGTACCCCACTTTTATTACCTTAACTCCACCTTGATTACCCCCATTGTGGTTACTTCCACCTTGATTATCCCAACTGTGGTTACCTCCACCTTGATTAACACCCACTGTGATTACTTCCACCTTGATTACCCCCTTTATGGTTACCTCCACCTTGATTACCCTCACTATTGTTACTTTAACTCCACCTTGATTACCCACTCTGGTTACTTCCACCGTGATTACCCCCACTATGGTTACCTTCACTTTGAGTACCCCACTTTTATTACCTTAACTCCACTTTGATTACCCCAACCGTGGTTACCTCCACCTTGATTACCCCCACTATGGCTACCTCCACCTTGATTACCCACACTATTGTTACCTTAACTCCCCCTTGATTACCCCCAACTGTGGTTACTTCCACCTTGATTACCCCCACTATGGTTACATTCACTTTGAGTACGCCACTTTTATTAGCTTAACTCCACCTTGATTACCCCCACTGTGGTTACTTCCACCTTGATTACCCACTTTATGATTACCTCCACCTTGATTACCCTTACTATTGTTACCTTAACTCCACCTTGATTATCCCCAACTGTGGTTACTTCTACCTGATTACCCCCCACTATGGTTACCTTCACTTTGAGTACCCCACTTTTATTAGCTTAACTTCACCTTGATTACCCCCACTGTGGTTACTTCCACCTTGATTACCCCCCACTATGGTTACCTTCACTTTGAGTACCCCACTTTTATTAGCTTAACTCCACCTTGATTACCCCCATTGTGGTTACCTTCCCTTTGATAATCCTCACTATGGAACTTGTGTTTCTATGAATAACTCTTTATTCTGGAAATTTGTTTCCCTAATTCACTGTCCATGCTAGGGAACTTATATCTCCTTGATTTATTCTCCTTTTTAAGAACTATCGTCTCCCGATTCACTTTCCATTTAGGAGCTTGTTTCTCCATGATTCACTCTTCATGTAGGAGTTTGTTTCTCCATGATTCACTCTCCATGCTAGGAGCTTGTTTCTCCGTGATTCATTCACCATGTTAGGAGCTTGTTTCTCCGTGATTCACTCTCCATGCTAGGAGTTTGTGTCTCCATGATTCATTCTCCCTGCTGGGAACTCCTTTTTCCATGACACACTCTCCATGTTAGGAGTTTGTGTCTCCATGATTCGTTTTCCATGCTGGGAACTTGTTTCTCCATAATACGCTCTCCATGCTAGGAGTTTGTGTCTCCATGATTCATTCTCCCTGCTGGGAACTCCTTTTTCCATGACACTCTCCATGCTAGGAGTTTGTGTCTCCATGATTCATTCTCCATGCTGGCAACTTGTTTCTCCATGATTCATTCTTTGTTCTAAGAAATTGTGTCACCACGATTCACTCTCCAGTATAAATACTTGTGTCTCCATGATTCACTCTTCCTTCCAAGAACTTGTATCTCCATGATACAGTCTCCATGCTAGGAATTTGTCTCCATAATTCACTTTCAATGAGAATCTCGATTTTTCAGTTGTTTATTTATGAATTATGTTTTCTGTCATTAAAACTTTCACATATTAGAGAAGTGCATGTCTCGCTGCTTCCTGATTGTTCCCCTGTTGTTACTATTGCATATTGTTCTCTTCCACTAAATTTGTGTCGAAGGAACGTAAATTATGAACATTGCTATGCAAATCTACCCTACTAATACTCTTTCCATATCATTTGTATGGGCCGTCCATCACTATTTCCAAAATCTAATGTTGTTAAATCTTATCTATTTGGTAAGTTTCCTTTCCATTACTGCTATAAAATCAAGTCGGATTTATGTTCTGTTATTGACCTTCACCTCTTTCACTTTCCTCTCTCTTACCTACACCTGCATCTGGTGTCTACAATCTGACACTAACATTACTTGATACTCTTAGCGTCTCTGACGTTTTATTCTGAAGTTGCCTTTGCTGTCTCCTTTTTTTTCCTCTGTTCCTTACTTCTGTCTCCTGATTTCTTTGGTATATCACATGTGATACAGACCCCACTGAATTTCTCTTTGTTCGCAATATTAATTTTCTGAGTCAAGTAATCAAACTCGACATTACAAGTAATCCTTACTGGTCGTCCCCTTATGTCTTCACTGTACAGATTGTTTTCTTTCCTTTATCTCAGGAGTTCCATGTGGCATGTCCTTAACCTTTAGTAGTCTTTCTGTCAGCACTTCAGGATCATTCTTTCCTCTCTGGTTGGAATATATTCTTCCTCCAGTCCAGGAACCATCAGTAAGAGCCCTGCTGTATTGGCTCATTAATCTTATGTTGTTGTTCTTTATCTGAAATCTTCGTTTTTGTTTACATACACGTGGACTGAATACTCTGCATATTTAACCATTTCTTCAAACAAACCAGACACTTCCCTGGTTGTTCTCTTTATCACTTTACATCATCATCTCTTAAGCTTCATTCATTTTATTCTTTCTCTTTGTATAAATGTTTTTAAATTTATGCTAATCTAGAGCACCTGTTCTCTGTCCACTATTTTCATCAGTCGCAGTTTTCTGTGTAATAAACATTTCTGTTTGTTGATCTTTTCAGGGACATTCTGGGAGGACCTTCTTATCTGTTTCCCTAACGGTCTTCACTAGATATGCTTTCTCTCCTCTAATCTATAACCTTCTGAATATCTTTTGGTCTTTTTAAGATATCTTATCGTGCTCTTTGATCATATGTCTCAGGTTTCTAATACCTTCGTCCATTTGCTGACACTTCCACGATCATTGACATCAGTCGTGAGACTTCCATCAAAAATCTTCACCCGACCTTCTTCCTACAACTTCATGGTTGTCATAAATTTCTTTGACTAATTCCATTTTCGATACGAGTTTAGGACTGGACTTATTCTAAATATGCTCTCAATGTTAGCTACAGCATAGAATATGATGAAAATATTCACACAAAATTCCAAGCCAACCCTTGGCGCCTTGTGGTTTTTAATTGCTCTCACAGCTAAGTTCTGACACCAACAACAAACAATATGTTAAGAGAAACAGTTGGAACCGTCAACAGTTAGTACTGTTGTCTATTAGCAATAAAGAACATCTATATTTAATCTTATACTAATCCTCTCTATCGTTCACAAAGTTTTTAATTCATAATATCAGTCAGTCATTTCAAATGTTTGTGATCTTTTGTAACATGGCTGTTAACTATATCTGTATTCGTTGTACTTGTCACCTCTCAATATCTAGTCAGTTTAACGTTATCTTCTGCTTCACAACAGCTGTTCCTTTAACGGCTGGATTTGCCAGAATGTGATGATGGTTTTAAGAAACACTGCATTGAGAGGCTCCTCTGGTATCTTGTCTTACCTGTACTTTAGACTGAATGAAGGTGTTGTCCATTTGTATTTTCACCAATATGATAACATGTTCATGTGAGCCTGTCTGCTCTGCCAACTTTTGTTAACATTCCTTTTTTTCATGAAACTGAGGTTGTTGCTAGTGTCCATACTCATTGCTGAGGGAACGTTCCATTGTGTCCCTCCTAACACATCTCTGGATCAGTTTCTTGTTATGTGATCCGGTTCTGAAGTATCTTCCCACTACCAAGAACTGGAATATGTTAACGTCACTAGGGTCCCCGCGGAGTCCATGTATCGTTCACATAACTCCTCTCATAACTCATCTCCATCGACGACGCAGCAAGATCATAACTTATCCTACAAAGTCTGGCAGGATTCTCGACATGTGTGTCGTAGCCTCGTCATGTCTGTGTGTTCCTTCAGACGAGGAAGCCTAGCTCATGTTGTTTACGTCAAGCATACATCACTACGTATCTTCTTCAATGTCTTGTGTATATATGTATGAATAAGGACGACTAGTTGTGGTTCACGTCTTCAATAATCCTTCTAATATGATTGTCTTATAAGTTACCAACAAAATGTCATCATCTGATTTCACATGTTACATCTTGATGTTTTATCATCCCAAGTAATCTATGTGTTTTATAGTTATTACCTCAAGTATTTTGCTAATGATTCTTATCAGTAATGTAGTTATGTAGATGACTCTCTCTCTCTCTCTCTCTCTCTCTCTCTCTCTCTCTCTCTCTCTCTCTCTCTCTCTCTCTCTCTCTCTCTCTCTCTCTCTTACCAAAATATAGGTACTACATTCGTGCTTTTCCTGTTCAGACCCACTTACCTGCTGGACATATAAACACAGCGCAAGGTTTTCCACGTAGTAAATTGTGTGTACATGTGAGGTCGATGATGTTAAACCTTAGCGTGGCAACAGCGACTTATTTTCTCTGGCTGGAAGATTGTAGAAGTCTCGACCCCACAGCCGGTTTTGCGAAGAACGTTTTACAAACACCCAACAATCAGTGTTTATTATCTATATCATTATTATTATTATTATTATTATTATTATTATTACTATTATTATTATTATTATTATTAATATTATTATCATTATTATTTTTATCATTATTATTATTATTATTACTATTATTATTATTATTATTATTATTATTATTATCATTATTATTTTTATCATTATTATTATTATGATTATTATTATTATTATTATTATTATTATTATTATTATTATTATTATTATTATCATTATTATTATCATTATTATTTTTATCATTATTATTATTATTATTATTATTATTATTATTGTATGGGTTTTCAGAAAAAGAGAGTGAATGTTTGGGTGAAGAGGGTGGTGAGAGTAAGTGAGCTTGGGAAGGAGACCTGTGTGAGGAAGTACCAGGAGAGACTGAGTACAGAATGGAAAAAGGTGAGAACAATGGAAGTAAGGGGAGTGGGGGAGGAATGGGATGTATTTAGGGAATCAGTGATGGATTGCGCAAAAGATGCTTGTGGCATGAGAAGAGTGGGAGGGGTTGATTAGAAAGGGTAGTGAGTGGTGGGATGAAGAAGTAAGAGTATTAGTGAAAGAGAAGAGAGAGGCATTTGGACGATTTTTGCAGGGAAAAAATGCAATTGAGTGGGAGATGTATAAAAGAAAGAGACAGGAGGTCAAGAGAAAGGTGCAAGAGGTGAAAAAAAGGGCAAATGAGAGTTGGGGTGAGAGAGTATCATTAAATTTTAGGGAGAATAAAAAGATGTTCTGGAAGGAGGTAAATAAAGTGCGTAAGACAAGGGAGCAAATGGAAACTTCAGTGAAGGGCGCAAATGGGGAGGTGATAACAAGTAGTGGTGATGTGAGAAGGAGATGGAGTGAGTATTTTGAAGGTTTGTTGAATGTGTTTGATGATAGAGTGGCAGATATAGGGTGTTTTGGTCGAGGTGGTGTGCAAAGTGAGAGGGTTAGGGAAAATGATTTGGTAAACAGAGAAGAGGTAGTGAAAGCTTTGCGGAAGATGAAAGCCGGCAAGGCAGCAGGTTTGGATGGTATTGCAGTGGAATTTATTAAAAAAGGGGGTGACTGTATTGTTGACTGGTTAGTAAGGTTATTTAATGTATGTATGACTCATGGTGAGGTGCCTGAGGATTGGCGGAATGCGTGCATAGTGCCATTGTACAAAGGCAAAGGGGATAAGAGTGAGTGCTCAAATTACAGAGGTATAAGTTTGTTGAGTATTCCTGGTAAATCATATGGGAGGGTATTGATTGAGAGGGTGAAGGCATGTACAGAGCATGAGATTGGGGAAGAGCAGTGTGGTTTCAGAAGTGGTAGAGGATGTGTGGATCAGGTGTTTGCTTTGAAGAATGTATGTGAGAAATACTTAGAAAAGCAAATGGATTTGTAAGTAGCATTTATGGATCTGGAGAAGGCATATGATAGAGTTGATAGAGATGCTCTGTGGAAGGTATTAAGAATATATGGTGTGGGAGGAAAGTTTTTAGAAGCAGTGAAAAGTTTTTATCGAGGATGTAAGGCATGTGTACGTGTAGGAAGAGAGGAAAGTGATTGGTTCTCAGTGAATGTAGGTTTGCGGCAGGGGTGTGTGATGTCTCCATGGTTGTTTAATTTGTTTATGGATGGGGTTGTTAGGGAGGTAAATGCAAGAGTTTTGGAAAGAGGGGCAAGTATGAAGTCTGTTGGGGATGAGAGAGCTTGGGAAGTGAGTCAGTTGTTGTTCGCTGATGATACAGCGCTGGTGGCTGATTCATATGAGAAACTGCAGAAGCTGGTGACTGAGTTTCGTAAAGTGTGTGAAAGAAGAAAGTTAAGAGTAAATATGAATAAGAGCAAGGTTATTGGGTACAGTAGGGTTGAGGGTCAAGTCAATTGGGAGGTGAGTTTGAATGGAGAAAAACTGGAGGAAGTGAAGTGTTTTAGATATCTGGGAGTGGATCTGGCAGCGGATGGAACCATGGAAGCGGAAGTGGATCATAGGGTGGGGGAGGGGGCGAAAATTCTGGGGGCCTTGAAGAATGTGTGGAAGTCGAGAACATTATCTCGGAAAGCAAAAATGGGTATGCTTGAAGGAATAGTGGTTCCAACAATGTTGTATGGTTGCGAGGCGTGGGCTATGGATAGAGTTGTGCGCAGGAGGATGGATGTGATGGAAATGAGATGTTTGAGGACAATGTGTGGTGTGAGGTGGTTTGATCGAGTAAGTAACGTAAGGGTAAGAGAGATGTGTGGAAATAAAAAAAGCGTGGTTGAGAGAGCAGAAGAGGGTGTTTTGAAATGGTTTGGGCACATGGAGAGAATGAGTGAGGAAAGGTTGACCAAGAGGATATATGTGTCGGAGGTGGAGGGAACGAGGAGAAGAGGGAGACCAAATTGGAGGTGGAAAGATGGAGTGAAAAAGATTTTGTGTGATCGGGGCCTGAACATGCAGGAGAGTGAAAGGAGGGCAAGGAATAGAGTGAATTGGAGCGATGTGGTATACCGGGGTTGACGTGCTGTCAGTGGATTGAATCAGGGCATGTGAAGCGTCTGGGGTAAACCATGGAAAGCTGTGTAGGTATGTATATTTGCGTGTGTGGACGTATGTATATACATGTGTATGGGGGGGGGGGCCATTTCTTTCGTCTGTTTCCTTGCGCTACCTCGCAAACGCGGGAGACAGCGACAAAGTATAATAAAAAAAAAATAAAAAAAAAGAAATATTATTATTATTATTATTATTATTATTATTATTATTATTATTATTATTATTATAATTATTATCATTATTATTATTATTATTATTATTATTATTATTATGATTATTATTATTATTATTATTATTAGCATTATTATTATAATTATTATTATAATGATAACAATAATGATACTTGATCGCCATTTCATGTACCAGCGAAGTAGCTCCAGGAAACAGACGAAGAAAGACCCATCCACTCATATACACACATAAACATATATGCACATGTATATATTCGTACTCGCTTGCCTTCATCCATTTCGGCGTCACCCCGCCCCACAGGAAACAGCATCGCCACCTCCTGCGTCAGCGAGGTAGCGCCAGGAAAAAAGAAAAACAGGCCACATTCAGTTACACTCAGTCTCTAGCAGTCATTTGTGATGCACCAAAAACCATAGCTCCCTATCCACATCCAGGCCCCACAGACCTTTCCATGGTTTACTTCAGACGTTTCACAAGCCCTTGTTCAGTCCATTGACAGCACGTCGACCCCGGTATACCACATCGTTCCAATTCCCTCTATATCTTTAAGGATAGGGGAGAAAGAATACTGCCCCGCGCATTCCCTGCGTGTCTTAGAAGACAACTAAAAGGGGTGGAAGAAAGGGGCTGGAAATCCTCTCCTCTCGTTTTACTGATCCAAAAGTAACAGATAAGAGGGCTAAATGAGGATTTTTCCCTATAAGGTTCAGTCATCTATTCTTGAAGCTAACTCGCTAGTGCGGTAGATAGCGAATATATATATATATATATATATATATATATATATATATATATATATATATATATATATATATATATATATATATATATATATATATATATATATATATATATATATATATATATATATATATATATATATACCGCAGAAGCTGGTGACTGAGTTTGGTAAAGTGTGTGAAAGAAGAAAGTTAAGAGTAAATGTGAATAAGAGCAAGGTAATTAGGTACAGTAGGGTTGAGGGTCAAGTCAATTGGGAGGTAAGTTTGAAAGGAGAAAAACTGGAGGAAGTAAAGTGTTTTAGATATCTGGGAGTGGATCTGGCAGCGGATGGAACCATGGAAGCGGAAGTGGATCATAGGGTGGGGGATGGGGCGAAAATCCTGGGAGCCTTGAAGAATGTGTGGAAGTCGAGAACATTATCTCGGAAAGCAAAAATGGGTATGTTTGAAGGAATAGTGGTTCCAACAATGTTGTATGGTTGCGAGGCGTGGGCTATGGATAGAGTTGAGCGCAGGAGGATGGATGTGCTGGAAATGAGATGTTTGAGGACAATGTGTGGTGTGAGGTGGTTTGATCGAGTAAGTAACGTAAGGGTAAGAGAGATGTGTGGAAATAAAAAAAGCGTGGTTGAGAGAGCAGAAGAGGGTGTTTTGAAATGGTTTGGGCACATGGAGAGAATGAGTGAGGAAAGATTGACCAAGAGGATATATGTGTCAGGGGTGGAGGGAACGACGAGAAGTGGGAGACCAAATTGGAGGTGGAAAGATGGAGTGAAAATGATTCTCAGTGATCGGGACCTGAACATGCAGGAGGGTGAAATTCGTGCAGGGAATAGAGTGAATTGGAACGATGTAGTATACCGGGGTCGACGTGCTGTCAATGGATTGAACCAGGGCATGTGAAGCATCTAGGGTAAACCATGTAAAGTTGTGTGGGGCCTGGATGTGGAACGAAGCTGTGTATACCACATCGCTCCAATTCACTCTATTCCTTGCCCTCCTTTCACCCTCCTGCATGTTCAGGCCCCGATCACACAAAATCTTTTTCACTCCATCTTTCCACCTCCAATTTGGTCTCCCTCTTCTCCTCGTTCCCTCCACCTCCGACACATATATCCTCTTGGTCAACCTTTCCTCACTCATTCTCTCCATGTGCCCAAACCATTTCAAAACACCCTCTTCTGTTCTCTCAACCACACTCTTTCTATTACCACACATCTCTCTTACCCTTACATTACTTACTCGATCAAACCACCTCACACCACATATTGTCCTCAAACATCCTATTTCCAGCACATCCACCCTCCTCCGCACAACTCTATCTATAGCCCACGCCTCGCAACCATATAACATTGCTGGAACCACTATTCCTTCAAACATACCCATTTTTGCTTTCCGAGATAATGTTCTCGACTTCCACACATTCTTCAACGCTCCCAGAACTTTCGCCCCCTCCTCCACCCTATGATTCACTTCCGCTTCCATGGTTCCATCCGCTGCCAAATCCACTCCCAGATATCTAAAACACTTCACTTCCTCCAGTTTTTCTCCATTCAAACTTACTTCCCAGTTGACTTGTCCCTCAACCCTACTGTACCTAATAACCTTGCTCTTATTCACATTTACTCTCAGCTTCCTTCTTTCACACGCTTTACCAGACTCAGTCAACAGCTTCTGCAGTTTCTCACACGAATCAGCGAACAACAAGTCTCACTTCCCAAGCTCTTTCATCCACAACAGACTGCATACTTGCCCTTCTTTCCAAAACTCTTGCATTCACCTCCCTAACAACCCCATCCATAAACAAATTAAACAACCATCGAGACATCACACACCCCTGCCGCAAACCAACATTCACTGAGAACCAGTCACTTTCCTCTCTTCCTACACGTACACATGCCTTACATCCTCGATAAAAACTTTTCACTGCTTCTAACAACGTGACTCCCATACCATATATTCTTAATACCTTCCACAGAGCATCTCTATCAACTCTATCCTATGCTTTCTCCAGATCCATAAATGCTACATACAAATCCATTTGCTTTTCTAAGTATTTCTCACATACATTCTTCAAAGCAAACACCTGATCCACACATCCTCTACCACTTCTGAAACTACACTGCTCTTCCCCAATCTGATGCTCTGTACATGCCTTCACCCTCTCAATCAATACCCTCCTATATAATTTACCAGGAATACTCAACAAACTTATACCTCTGTAATTTGAGCACTCACTCTTATCCCCTTTGCCTTTGTACAATGGCACTATGCAAGCATTCTGCCAATCCTCAGGTACCTCACCATGAGTCATACATACATTAAATAACCTTACCAACCAGTCAATAATACAGTCACCCCCTTTTTACTAAATTCCACTGCAATACCATCCAAACCCGCTGCCTTGCCGGCTTTCATCTTCTGCAAAGCTTTTACTATATAAATATATATATATATATATATATATATATATATATATATATATATATATATATATATATATATATATATATATATATATATATATATATATATATACACATTTGAAAGAGAGCAGTAGGTAGTAGTGTAGAATATATTATGTAAATTTGTGTAGAAAGATTGAAGGGCTTATATATCAAAGTCAATATGAAGCATATATTGTTGACAACACCAAAGGAAACCCTAAGGAATAATATAGTCATGTTGAAAG
This sequence comes from Panulirus ornatus, assembly GCF_036320965.1. NCBI lineage: Eukaryota > Metazoa > Arthropoda > Malacostraca > Decapoda > Palinuridae > Panulirus > Panulirus ornatus. The sequence goes on from NC_092229.1 coordinate 36,081,448, forward strand.
CAAGAATCATGAGCCAGGTAACGGTCCACTAACTGTGCACAATGGTGGTGGCCTTGTTCAAGATAACGAAACAATGGCAAAAAATTTTAATGATTGTCTTTCATTTGTTCTGTGTTAACTGTTGTCAAACTTAGCTTAATGTCCGTAGACGGTAAACTCATGGAAATCATCATTTCGGACAAATCTATATGACATTTAGAGGATCACTTAGGGTGGAGCAGATATTGCCTGGGTGGAGGATCAGACAAATGAAGAATAGTTAGGGTGGAGCAGATAGTGCCTGGGTGGAGGATCAGACAAATGAAGAATAGTTAGGGTGGAGCAGATATTGCCTGGGTGGAGGATCAGACAAATGAAGAATAGTTAGGGTGGAGCAGATAGTGCCTGGGTGGATGATCAAACAAATGAAGAATAGTTAGGGTGGAGCAGATAGTGCCTGGGTGGAGGATCAGACAAATGAAGAATAGTTAGGGTGGAGCAGATAGTGCCTGGGTGGAGGATCAGACAAATGAAGAATAGTTAGGTTGGAGCAGATATTGCCTGGGTGGAGGATCAGACAAATGAAGAATAGTTAGGGTGGAGCAGATTATAATGTCAGCAAAGGCTACTCAGGGATTCTTTTCCTTGTCCATAACTGGTGCTGGTAAATGTTCACAAGGCGTTTAGTTCATTTATGGTTTTTATGTTAATATTCAAAGGTTGGGGAGTAAATGTTACGCGTGTTTGTGTTTGACATTCAGTATCGTTGGAATTCTGTTGAGTGGAAGTCTCTGACCAATGAAGGTTATGGGAGGCGTAGGTTGGAATCTTATCCGTCCGGGAGTGCAGGATAACTCTGGATTTCTGAAGGGATGCAAAGATTCGGTTTTGAGTGAACCAGTGTTACGAGTGTGTGATGTGATGTATGTTTGTTGCTTCCTGAGCAATGATATGGTGTGATGTGATTGTGAAGTCGTCTGTATATATGGTCTGCAGGAGATGATGGGATGTCATACAGTAAGAGACTGAAGAGGCTTGGAGAAAGCACTGCTCCCTGGGGCATGCCACTGTAATGTGTAAGTGTTTTGAAGGTGAAGCCTTTGTGAATTACCGGCTTGACAGCCAGCAACGAGGTTGGTTATCTAATCTAAAAAAAAAAAAAAGGAATGTGGAGGGTGGGCTCAAGTATCTTTCGTGTGAGAATGTATCGCAGGACAGTTTCAAATGCTTTGTTGATATCTTTTGTCACTCGTGTAGGGCAAAGGAAGAAGTTGTAATTGATTGAAGCCATCCAGAATGTGTTGTGTGGGGTCTGTGTGCAGTGTGGTACTGGTGTGACCGGGATGTAAAGCCGTGCTACTAGGCTGGGAGTGGGACATCCTACTTAGTTGTGTTGTGTATGAGTTTTTCATGTAGTTTGAATATTTATGACTTAGGGTGAAGTCTGGGGTTAATATGAGGGAGAGAGCAAAGAATTAGGTAGTGCTTCTGCTGAAGGAGGATTCTTAGCACTGTGTTAAAGAGTGTAAGGAAGTGAGATGCAATGTAGATGAGAATGAAAGTGAGTTGTAAGAACTGGGTGATGATCATTGATTATATATCTGGTAGTCAGAGGAGTGAGGAAAAGAGGCAAATCTTTTGGGAGAAGCTGGGTGAGGGCATCAAGAGTTTTGATGCAAGGGATCGAGTTATATTGTTGGGAGATTTTCATGCAAGAATGAGTGACGTGCCACTTAAGGGGAGCATGGAGTATCTGCTGTAAGTGAAGATGGTGAACAGCTTCTGGATGTATGTGCTGATAAAGGACCAGTGACTAGGAATACTTTGTCGAAGAGGGTGAGTGGAGTTATTGAGGAGTGGATGTAAGGCGTGCTAAGAAAAGACTGTTGAATGTGAATGTGCTGAGAGGGGCAGCTGGCAGGGTATCTGAAAGTTTGTATTAACTCCAGGAAAAGATGCAATGACATTGGAGGGAAGAGAGTGATGAAAGTGAGTGAGCTAGGAAAAGAGGTTTGAGTTTAAAAATACCAAGATACTTACGTGAGGAATGGTGTAAGATGAGACTGATGAAGTCAGGGTAGAAAATATTTAGGGGAGGCATGACTTACATGTGTGTATAAATGTTTGGCGTGCAGAAAGTGGGATGCGGGCGTTTGAAAAAAGACAGAGAGCAGTGCGGTGAGGAAATATAATTTTTAGTGAAAGATGAAGGAGATGTGTATGGGCTTTGCCTACAGTGAAGACGTGTAAGTGAATAGTAGCAGCAAGAGGTCAAAATGAAAATGCAGGACTTATGAAGAGAATGAGTGAGGAAAGGTTGAGAGGACAAGGACATGAGGAAGACCAAATAGGAGATGAAAAGATGAAGTAAAACAGATTCTGAGTGTCCAGGACTTGAACGTGCAAGACCCCAACAATTTCTCGGCATGGTCAACTTCTACCACCGCTTCGTGCCGGCAGCCGCCAGGATCATGCAACCGCTGTCGAGGTCCTGGCCAACAAGCCGCATTCGACAACGACAAGGAGCCGCTGGCAGAGGCAACGAAGCTGGTACATCCACGGCCAACGTACGAACAGCTCTCACGGTCGACGCATCTGGCACGCCCGTGGGCGGAGTGCTGGAACAAGTGATCAGCCGTCACCTGAGACCAACCAAGCAGTGCTTCCGACCGGGAGCTCCTTGCTCTCTACCTGGTCGTCCAGCATTTCCACTACTTCCACGAGGACAGGAATTTTAGAGCTTTCACCGACCACAAGCCACTCACGTTTGCTTTGCCAGTGTCCGATCCTTGGTCAACCCGCCAGCAGCGCCACCTGACCTACATCTCAGAATCCACGACTTATGTTCAGCACATCTCAGGCGAAGAGAACCCAGGTCGCAGACGCATTGTTCCGCATCGCCATCAACGCCATGCACGCTTTGGCACCAAGTGTCGACTACACGGTCCTGGCGGCAGCCGAACGAGAGAATGAAGAGATGCTCGCCTCCCGCACCGGCCTGGTGTTGGAGGATGTGCGATCAGGGCCCGCTGACACCACACTCTTCTGCGACGTGTCAACGGGACAGCCAAGAGCCATCATCCCAGCTGCCTGGCACGGCTGGATTTTCGACATGTTCACGGCCTCACTCACCCTTCCATCCGGACAACGAAGGCACTAATGGCGACCAAGTTCATGTGGCACGGGTTATGCAAACAGGTCGGCAACTAAGCCAGAGCGTGCATCCCCTGTCACACCTCCAAGATTCAGCAACACATTAAGGCGCCTCTGCAGAACTTTGCCTTGACAGACCAGCGTTTTGACCACATCCACGTCGACAACGCTGGACCGCTGCCATCATCCAGAGGGGCCACCCACCACCTCACCATCGTGGACAGATTCACAAGATGGCCAGAAGTCGTCCCGTTCTCGGATACCTCCACTGCGACCTGTGAACGTGCCCTCACCGCCTGGGCGTGCCGGCGAGCATGCAATCTGAAAATGGTAACATACCATATCTTCGGTTTCTACAGTAAAGCTGATAGAAGGTACTACATTGTTAAGTAAAGGAAGAAATGTTTGTAAATTTTCATTATTGGCCAAACACAAAGAAGAACATCTACATACCTAAACCCAAATTGCATTAGAAGGTAAGATATCCTTTAGTAACTTTGTTTCAAGGAATTCCAGTTTAATGGAGAATATTATGCTCAAAATTTGGTATGGCGATAGGCAACCCTCTTTCACCTGTACTAAGTAATCTTTACATGGAATTCTTTGTAACAAAGTTACTAAAGGATATCTTACGTTCTAATGCAATTTGGGACTGAAGAGAAGGGAAGAGAATCATGGCCCGTTACGCTCTGTCCCTGATGCAAATTGCGTCAGCACAGGAGATCAAACCATGGCTTGGGGTAGAAAGATCTGAAAGAGAGAGGGACGTAAGACTCCACCTCATCTAAGATAACCTTCGCTAGACATTTCAACACAGTTGGAGGCATCTCGGCCAGCGAAACAGTTTCCTTCTTAAGGAAAGTTACGAAGTAAAGAAGCTGTGTATGATTAGCTGCTGAGCTCTCCCGACGCACGAGAGTGGAACTTTGCGGGAGGAGGGTAAGAGGTGGGTGTGTCCAGGTAGAATATGGAGAAAAGATTGTAGTCAGAGTATCCATACTCAGGGGGTAGAAATAGTGTGTGTGTAATGGCAGGATTTAATAATAAAACACCAGTCCATTGTGTTGCAGTTGTGACTGTGACGGTCAGAAAGCTGCGTTGGATGTTTGATCACTTGTTCAACATCTTTAATAACAAGTGGAAATCCACTGCACAGATGATGTCAGTACGTGGATGTGAAGATGTCAGCACGTGGATGTGAAAATATCAGTACGTGAATGTGAAGAAAGCAGTGATCTAGGCAGGTCAAATATTTATAAAGTTATATACAAAATTGGAAGAACTGGGAGGAAAATACACGAAAGCTAAAGTGAACTTAAAAAGAGTCGAGAGATAATGAGCCAGATGGCTTCAACGTTCGCAGAATTAAAATTCCACGCGACGAGCAGTAGTAAGCACAACCACTGTGTCTGCAGTGACAACAGTGATACAGACTGTAATTAGAGATCAGATAGTGTAGAGGGTAGGCAGCGTTGGACACTTAAGTTTCAGAAAGAAGAGGCCAAAGAGAAGAAGCAAGCAGATGATGCGCTGCACAGGGATGGTAGGACTTGAGACCGCGAACGTTGCAGAATTGTACAGAAAAAGCGCCGAGTTTAGCTGACGAGATGAGACGAGATGAGTCCTATTCACATGATGTCAGTCAAGGAGAACTCTGAGAGGCATCCAACCCTCCTTGTTTGGTGGCACCGTCGCTATTCGGCGCCAAGGAATCACGTGAACAGTGACCTCTCACAGTTGAAGGTGTAAACACATGAAAACCTACAGGAAGAAAGAAGGTAGAGAGTCGTGTGTGAGGCTGGTGTTGTGACGTGTTATGAGAGGGGAAGAGTTGATGACCTGGACACCAGAGTGGCTGAGAGAGAGTTGGGCCAGGGATGGGCACGTGACCCTCGGCAGGTAGGCAACCACCAGTGACGCCTGACACTTACTGCTACTGAACACTTTATACATACTGACTACAGGTCACTGGTTTATGAACAGTGATTCAGTAGTCATTGGTTTCTGAACAGTGATTCAGTAGTCATTGGTTTATGAACAGTGATTCAGTAGTCATTGGTTTATGAACAGTGATTCAGTAGTCATTGGTTTATGAACAGTGATTCAGTAGTGACTGGTTTATGAACAGTGATTCAGTAGTCATTGGTTTATGAACAGTGATTCAGAAGTCATTGGTTTATGAACAGTGATTCAGTAGTCATTGGTTTATGAACAGTGATTATCACTGGCTTATGAAGTGGTTCAAATGTCACTGGTTTATTAATAGAGAGTCATGTCTGGTTTATGAACAGAGAATTCCAGGTCACAAGTTTTATGAACATACAATTTCGTGTTACTGGGCTATATAACAGGGAGTCATTTGCATCTACATGAGGGAGAATGAGTCAATTATTCATGATCTTTGAACGTAAAATCAGTTGCCTATGGTTTATGCAGAGATTCAGTTATCACTGGTTTATGAACAGGGAATTAACTGTCCCTAGCCAAAGTATAATGATTCAATTACCTGTGGTTTATCAGCTCAGTCAGTTGACCCTGGCTGGTGTAATGATTCAGTTGACCCTGGCTGGTGTCATGATTCAGTTGACCCTGGCTGGTGTCATGATTCAGTTGACCCTGGCTGGTGTCATGATTCAGTTGACCCTGGCTGATGTAATGATTCAGTTGACCCTGGCTGGTGTCATGATTCAGTTGACCCTGGCTGATGTAATGATTCAGTTGACCCTGGCTGATGTAATGATTCAGTTGACCCTGGCTGATGTAATGATTCAGTTGACCCTGGCTGATGTAATAATTCAGTTGACCCTGGCTGATGTAATGATTCAGTTGACCCTGGCTGGTGTAATGATTCAGTTGACCCTGGCTGATGTAATGATTCAGTTGACCCTGGCTGATGTAATGATTCAGTTGACCCTGGCTGGTGTAATGATTCAGTTGACCCTGGCTGATGTAATGATTCAGTTGACCCTGGCTGATGTAATGATTCAGTTGACCCTGGCTGATGTAATGATTCAGTTGACCCTGGCTGATGTAATGATTCAGTTGACCCTGGCTGATGTAATGATTCAGTTGACCCTGGCTGATGTAATGATTCAGTTGACCCTGGCTGGTGTAATTATTCAGTTGACCGTGGCTGGTGTCATGATTCAGTTGACCCTGGCTGATGTCATGATTCAGTTGACCCTGGCTGATGTCATGATTCAGTTGACCCTGGCTGGTGTCATGATTCAGTTGACCCTGGCTGGTGTCATGATTCAGTTGACTCTGGCTGACGTAATGATTCAGTTGACCCTGGCTGGTGTCATGATTCAGTTGACCCTGGCTGATGTAATGATTCAGTTGACCCTGGCTGATGTAATGATTCAGTTGACCCTGGCTGGTGTCATGATTCAGTTGACCCTGGCTGATGTCATGATTCAGTTGACCCTGGCTGGTGTCATGATTCAGTTGACTCTGGCTGACGTAATGATTCAGTTGACCCTGGCTGGTGTCATGATTCAGTTGACCCTGGCTGATGTCATGATTCAGTTGACCCTGGCTGATGTCATGATTCAGTTGACCCTGGCTGGTGTCATGATTCAGTTGACCCTGGTTGATGTCATGATTCAGTTGACCCTGGCTGATGTAATGATTCAGTTGACCCTGGCTGGTGGCATGATTCAGTTGACCCTGGCTGGTGCAATGATTCAGTTGACCCTGGCTGGTGTCATGATTCAGTTGACCCTGGCTGATGTCATGATTCAGTTGACCCTGGCTGGTGTTATGATTCAGTTGACCCTGGCTGATGTCATGATTCAGTTGACCCTGGCTGGTGCAATGATTCAGTTGACCCTGGCTGGTGGCATGATTCAGTTGACCCTGGCTGATGTCATGATTCAGTTGACCCTGGCTGATGTAATGATTCAGTTGACCCTGGCTGATGTAATGATTCAGTTGACCCTGGCTGATGTAATGATTCAGTTGACCCTGGCTGGTGTCATGATTCAGTTGACCCTGGCTGGTGTAATGATTCAGTTGACCCTGGCTGGTGTCATGATTCAGTTGACCCTGGCTGGTGTAATGATTCAGTTGACCCTGGCTGATGTAATGATTCAGTTGACCCTGATTCAGTTGACCCTGGCTGGTGTCATGATTCAGTTGACCCTGGCTGGTGTCATGATTCAGTTGACCCTGGCTGGTGTTATGATTCAGTTGACCCTGGCTGATGTCATGATTCAGTTGACCCTGGTTTATGTAATGATTCAGTTGACCCTGGCTGATGTCATAATCCAGTTGACCCTGGCTGATGTCATGATTCAGTTGACCCTGGCTGGTGTCATGATTCAGTTGACCCTGGCTGGTGTTATGATTCAGTTGACTGGCTGGTGTCATGATTCAGTTGACCCTGGCTGATGTAATGATTCAGTTGACCCTGGCTGATGTAATGATTCAGTTGACCCTGGTTTATGTAATGATTCTGTTGACCCTGGCTGGTGTCATGATTCAGTTGACCCTGGTTTATGTAATGATTCAGTTGACCCTGGCTGGTGTCATGATTCAGTTGACCCTGGCTGGTGTCATAATCCAGTTGACCCTGGCTGATGTCATGATTCAGTTGACCCTGGCTGGTTTCATGATTCAGTTGACCCTGGCTGATGTCATGATTCAGTTGACCCTGACTGATGTAATGATTCAGTTGACCCTGGCTGGTGTCATGATTCAGTTGACCCTGGCTGGTGTTATGATTCAGTTGACCCTGGCTGGTGTCATGATTCAGTTGACCCTGGTTTATGTAATGATTCAGTTGACCCTGGCTGGTGTCATAATCCAGTTGACCCTGGCTGATGTCATGATTCAGTTGACCCTGGCTGGTGTCATGATTCAGTTGACCCTGGCTGGTGTCATGATTCAGTTGACCCTGGCTGGTGTCATGATTCAGTTGACCCTGGCTGATGTAATGATTCAGTTGACCCTGGCTGGTGTCATGATTCAGTTGACCCTGGCTGGTGTAATGATTCAGTTGACCCTGGCTGGTGTCATGATTCAGTTGACCCTGGCTGGTGTCATGATTCAGTTGACCCTGGCTGGTGTCATGATTTAGTTGACCCTGGCTGGTGTAATGATTCAGTTGACCCTGGCTGGTGTCATGATTCAGTTGACCCTGGCTGGTGTAATGATTCAGTTGACCCTGGCTGGTGTAATGATTCAGTTGACCCTGGCTGGTGTAATGATTCAGTTGACCCTGGCTGGTGTAATGATTCAGTTGACCCTGGCTGGTGTCATGATTCAGTTGACCCTGGCTGATGTAATGATTCAGTTGTCCCTGATTTATGTAATGATTCAGTTGACCCTGGTTTATGTAATGATTCAGTTGTCCCTGGTTTATGAATAGTGAAACAGTTGTGTATGGTTTTTGTTGTGATTCAGTTGTCTTAGGTTTATCAACAGTTAATCATTTGTTGGTAAAGGCATCAGATGGAAACATACACCCACTCCTGCAACGTAAAGGGACACTCATCCCACAAAGTCATGGGACCTCACCCTCCCTTGCAATACTACATGACATTTCTTCCTGCAAAACAATGGGACAACCCCTCCCACAATACAATAGGACAACCCCTCCCACAATACAATAGGACAACCCCTCCCACAATACAATAGGACAACCCCTCCCACAATACAATAGGACAACCCCTCCCACAATACAATAGGACAACCCCTCCCACAATACAATAGGACAACCCCTCCCACAATACAATAGGACAACCCCTCCCACAATACAATGGGACAACCCCTCCCACAATACAATAGGACAACCCCTCCCACAATACAATAGGACAACCCCTCCCACAATACAATGGGACAACCCCTCCCACAATACAATAGGACAACCCCTCCCACAATACAATGGGACAACCCCTCCCACAATACAATAGGACAACCCCTCCCACAATACAATGGGACAACCCCTCCCACAATACAATAGGACAACCCCTCCCACAATACAATAGGACAACCCCTCCCACAATACAATAGGACAATCCCTCCCACAATACAATGGGACAACCCCTCCCACAATACAATAGGACAACCCCCTCCCACAATACAATGGGACAACCCCTCCCACAATACAATAGGACAACCCCTCCCACAATACAATGGGACAACCCCTCCCACAATACAATAGGACAACCCCTCCCACAATACAATAGGACAACCCCTCCCACAATACAATAGGACAACCCCTCCCACAATACAATAGGACAACCCCTCCCACAATACAATAGGACAACCCCTCCCACAATACAATAGGACAACCCCTCCCACAATACAATAGGACAACCCCTCCCACAATACAATAGGACAACCCCTCCCACAATACAATAGGACAACCCCTCCCACAATACAATAGGACAACCCCTCCCACAATACAATAGGACAACCCCTCCCACAATACAATAGGACAACCCCTCCCACAATACAATAGGACAACCCCTCCCACAATACAATAGGACAACCCCTCCCACAATACAATAGGACAACCCCTCCCACAATACAATAGGACAACCCCTCCCACAATACAATAGGACAACCCCTCCCACAATACAATAGGACAACCCCTCCCACAATACAATAGGACAACCCCTCCCACAATACAATAGGACAACCCCTCCCACAATACAATAGGACAACCCCTCCCACAATACAATAGGACAACCCCTCCCACAATACAATAGGACAACCCCTCCCACAATACAATAGGACAACCCCTCCCACAATACAATAGGACAACCCCTCCCACAATACAATAGGACAACCCCTCCCACAATACAATAGGACAACCCCTCCCACAATACAATAGGACAACCCCTCCCACAATACAATAGGACAACCCCTCCCACAATACAATAGGACAACCCCTCCCACAATACAATAGGACAACCCCTCCCACAATACAATAGGACAACCCCTCCCACAATACAATAGGACAACCCCTCCCACAATACAATAGGACAACCCCTCCCACAATACAATGGGACAACCCCTCCCACAATACAATAGGACAACCCCTCCCACAATACAATAGGACAACCCCTCCCACAATACAATAGGACAACCCCTCCCACAATACAATGGGACAACCCCTCCCACAATACAATAGGGACAACCCCTCCCACAATACAATGGGACAACCCCTCCCACAATACAATAGGACAACCCCTCCCACAATACAATAGGACAACCCCTCCCACAATACAATAGGACAACCCCTCCCACAATACAATGGGACAACCCCTCCCACAATACAATAGGACAACCCCTCCCACAATACAATAGGACAACCCCTCCCACAATACAATGGGACAACCCCTCCCACAATACAATGGGACAACCCCTCCCACAATACAATGGGACAACCCCTCCCACAATACAATAGGACAACCCCTCCCACAATACAATAGGACAACCCCTCCCACAATACAATGGGACACCCCTCCCACAATACAATAGGACAACCCCTCCCACAATACAATGGGACAACCCCTCCCACAATACAATAGGACAACCCCTCCCACAATACAATGGGACTCCCCCTCCTGTTACATAATCGGACATGAACTCCTGCAACTTAAGGGGACACCATCCCCTGCAACTTAATAGAATCCCTTCCCCTATAACTTAAAAGAACACCACATCCTGCAGCTGAGGGGGACACCACATCCTGCAGCTGAGGGGGACACCACATCCTGCAGCTGAGGGGGACACCACATCCTGCAGCTGAGGGGTACACCACATCCTGCAGCTGAGGGGGACACCACATCCTGCAGCTGAGGGGGACACCACATCCTGCGGCTGAGGGGGACACCACATCCTGCAGCTGAGGGGGACCCACATCCTGCAGCTGAGGGGGACACCACATCCTGCAGCTGAGGGGGACACCACATCCTGCAGCTGAGGGGGACACCACATCCTGCAGCTGAGGGGGACACCACATCCTGCAGCTGAGGGGGACACCACATCCTGCAGCTGAGGGGGACACCACATCCTGCAGCTGAGGGGGACACCACATCCTGCAGCTGAGGGGGACACCACATCCTGCAGCTGAGGGGGACACCACATCCTGCGGCTGAGGGGGACACCACATCCTGCAGCTGAGGGGGACACCACATCCTGCAGCTGAGGGGGACACCACATCCTGCAGCTGAGGGGGACACCACATCCTGCAGCTGAGGGGGACACCACATCCTGCAGCTGAGGGGGACACCACATCCTGCAGCTGAGGGGGACACCACATCCTGCAGCTGAGGGGGACACCACATCCTGCAGCTGAGGGGGACACCACATCCTGCAGCTGAGGGGGACACCACATCCTGCAGCTGAGGGGGACACCACATCCTGCAGCTGAGGGGGACACCACATCCTGCAGCTGAGGGGGACACCACATCCTGCAGCTGAGGGGGACACCACATCCTGCAGCTGAGGGGGACACCACATCCTGCAGCTGAGGGGGACACCACATCCTGCAGCTGAGGGGGACACCACATCCTGCAGCTGAGGGGGACACCACATCCTGCAGCTGAGGGGGACACCACATCCTGCAGCTGAGGGGGACACCACATCCTGCAGCTGAGGGGGACACCACATCCTGCAGCTGAGGGGGACACCACATCCTGCAGCTGAGGGGGACACCACATCCTGCAGCTGAGGGGGACACCACATCCTGCAGCTGAGGGGGACACCACATCCTGCAGCTGAGGGGGACACCACATCCTGCAGCTGAGGGGGACACCACATCCTGCAGCTGAGGGGGACACCACATCCTGCAGCTGAGGGGGACACCACATCCTGCAGCTGAGGGGGACACCACATCCTGCAGCTGAGGGGGACACCACATCCTGCAGCTGAGGGGGACACCACATCCTGCAGCTGAGGGGGACACCACATCCTGCAGCTGAGGGGGACACCACATCCTGCAGCTGAGGGGGACACCACATCCTGCAGCTGAGGGGGACACCACATCCTGCAGCTGAGGGGGACACCACATCCTGCAGCTGAGGGGGACACCACATCCTGCAGCTGAGGGGGACACCACATCCTGCAGCTGAGGGGGACACCACATCCTGCAGCTGAGGGGGACACCACATCCTGCAGCTGAGGGGGACACCACATCCTGCGGCTGAGGGGGACACCACATCCTGCAGCTGAGGGGGACACCACATCCTGCAGCTGAGGGGGACACCACATCCTGCAGCTGAGGGGGACACCACATCCTGCAGCTGAGGGGGACACCACATCCTGCAGCTGAGGGGTACACCACATCCTGCAGCTGAGGGGGACACCACATCCTGCAGCTGAGGGAGACACCACATCCTGCAGCTGAGGGGGACACCACATCCTGCAGCTGAGGGGGACACCACATCCTGCAGCTGAGGGGGACACCACATCCTGCAGCTGAGGGGGACACCACATCCTGCAGCTGAGGGGGACACCACATCCTGCAGCTGAGGGGGACACCACATCCTGCAGCTGAGGGGGATGCCACATCCTGCAGCTGAGGGGGACACCACATCCTGCAGCTGAGGGGGACACCACATCCTGCAGCTGAGGGGGATGCCTTGGTATGGGGACATCAACAGCTCAAGGGATCACCACAACCTAAACAAATGAAGGAACACCACTCTCGCCAACTTAAAGGGACTCCACTTCCTGCAACTTAAGCTTATACCTCTTCTTTCAGCTGCAACTTAATCGGACACAGCTTTCTGCATCTTAGAATGATACTCCTCCTCTCCTGCAACTGAAGGTAACACTACCACTCCCAGCTCATGGGGACACCGCCTCCTGCAATGTAAGGGGACACCAGCTGCAACGTTAAGGGAACCTACAGCATACTGGGGCAGCTACTGCCATGGTAGGGGATATCCCCTGCTATGTACAGGGACATCTGGAGCGTTAGGGAACTACTGCAACATAAGGAGGTACCTCCTGCAAAGTTAGGGGTCCCTGAAACGTAATGACACACCTCCTGCAATGTAAGAGGACACTTTCTGCAACGTGAGGAACATTTCCAACGAAAGGGGACACTTTTTGCAACTTAGGAAGACACTGTTTGCAAAGGAAGGGGACACCTACGATGTAAGGGGATATCTCTGGCAACATAAGGGGACACCTACTGCAACCAAGACAACATCCGTAGGAACGTAAAGGGACATCTGCAACGTAAGGTAGCAACTCCTGCAGCAATGAAGGACACCTCTTCACTGTAAGTAAACACTCCCTGCAACGTGAGGGGACACCTCCTGCAACGTGAGGGGACACCTCCTGCAACGTGAGGGGACACCTGCAACGTGAGGGGACACCTGCAACGTGAGGGGACACCTCCTGCAACGTGAGGGGACACCTGCAACGTGAGGGGACACCTCCTGCAACGTGAGGGGACACCTCCTGCAACGTGAGGGGACACCTCCTGCAACGTGAGGGGACACCTGCAACGTAAGCAGACATCTCCTGCAACGTGATGGGACACCTTCTGAAATATAGGGGACACCTAATGCAATGTAAGGAGACGCCTCCTGCAACGTAAGGGGACAACTTCTACAACACTGGGGGGACACTAGCAACGTGAGGAGACACCTTCTACAAGGCTAGGGGACACCTGCAACGTAAAGGAATGATAAGATGGAACACAAGGGAAAGCAAAGCACACCTCCAGCAACGTAAGGGGAACCTCCTTACCTTAATCGGAAACTTGCAACGTACAAGGACGCATTTTGCAACGTAAGAAGACACATAAAGCATAGTAGGACATCTGCAACGTTAAGATCCACCTGCAGCACTAGGGGACACTTACAACGCAAGAATGCACCTCTCGTAACGTTTGTGGACATCTGCAACGTCAGGGGACACCTCCTGTAGCATTAGGGGACACCATCTGCGACGTAAGTGGACACCTGCAGCGAAGGGGGAACCTACTGTAACGTAAGGTGACACTTCCTGCAACATGGGCCAGCGTAGACCTGAAAGAGCTGTTCTTACATAACAATAATTATAACATCTTTACAACACTGCCAGCTTGTGCCAGGCACACTTTGTGATGCTGATCATGTTAGTTTACCAGGACAGAGAAGAGAGTATGGTCATGACCGACATGTTTACATTATTACAGGGTTAAATTGTATTGGTCTGAAACTGAACAGAGGGAAACGAATGCTTATTAGAAGGAGATATGACAAGACATTACGTTTTATCACTACCAAGTTTCACGAGGTGATTGCTTTCCCAGTCCGAGATGCTGCACATGTGAGAATGCAAAGAGGAAATGTGATCAGTAGGACAAAGGGAACGAGTATTAGAAGGCAGAGGTGAGGGTAAGTGAGATGAAGAATGCAAAGTGGAATCATCAGCTTAAGAATGAATGGTTAGAAGTAGAGAAGAAATCATTCATTGAGAGAGAGGAAAGAGAGTAGGCGATGAGACAACACTGCGGAACACCATCATTGATTAGATAGGACGGGAAAGTCACTCACTCGAAAACCAGTGCAATGGAAACGACGAGAGAGAAAACTATGCATTAGAGAATAGAGGAAAAAGTCAATCTAGAGAAGGAATTTAGAAAACGAGGACTAATGCCGCACCCTGAGCAAGGATTGGTGCAGGCTCTGAGGCACACTCCCAGAGAACCCAGGGAGGTACGTCAGTGATATATGAGCCTTGCGCCTTGTCCACCAGGGTCTGGAAGGCCCCGCGGGAGAGGTATGTAAGAGGTGGCAAAGGTTCACTGGGAGGAGATGAGCGGTTGAAACTACCCAGTTTAATACTCGACACATTTCTGACTTCATAACGCTGTAGAAAACGAAGATTTTGTACAAAGCTTACTTCCTGGCTTTGAATTATAATTGCATGGTGTCAGTTTCCTCTACATATATATATATATATATATATATATATATATATATATATATATATATATATATATATATATATATATATGTATATATATATATTATCCCTGGGGATAGGGGAGAAAGAATACTTCCCACGTATTCCCTGCGTGTCGTAGAAGGCGACTAAAAGGGGAGGGAGCGGGTAGCTGGAAATCCTCCCCTCTCGTTGTTTTTTTTTTAATCTTCCAAAAGAAGGAACAGAGAATTGGGCCAGGTGAGGGTATTCCCTCAAAGGCCCAGTCCTCTGTTCTTAACGCTACCTCGCTAATGCGGGAAATGGCGAATAGTTTGAAAGAAAGAAAAAAAAAAGATATATATATATATATATATATATATATATATATATATATATATATATATATATATATATATATATATATATATATATATATATTATCCCTGGGGATAGGGGAGAAAGAATACTTCCCACGTATTCCCTGCGTGTCGTAGAAGGCGACTAAAAGGGGAGGGAGCGGGGGGCTGGAAATCCTCCCCTCTCGTTTTTTTCAATTTTCCAAAAGAAGGAACAGAGAAGGGGGCCAGGTGAGGATGTTCCCTCAAAGGCCCATTCCTCTGTTCTTAACGCTACCTCGCTGACGTGGGAAATGGCGAATAGTACGAAAGAAAAAGAAAATATATATATATATATATATATATATATATATATATATATATATATATATATATATATATATATATATATATATATATATATATATATATATATATATATAAATATATACATATATATATATATATATATATATATATATATATATATATATATATATATATATATATATATATATATATCCATACATACATAGATAGATTGATAGATCATCCTTGGGGATAGGGGAGAAAGAATAATACCCACGTATTCCCTGCGTGTGTAAAAGGCAGCTAAAAGAGGAGGGATCGGGGGAGGGGGGCTGGAAATCCTCCCCTCCAGTTTTTTAAGAGAAGGTAGCCAAGTGAGGATTTCCCTTAGGCTCAGTCCTCTGTGCTTAAAGGTACCGTGCTAGCGCGGGAAATGTCGAATATGTATTTGAAAAAAAAATCATATATATATATATATATATATCATACAATCCTCTAACAACCAGGATCGAACCCGGGAACCCCGTGCAACAGGCGGGAGCGCTACCGCTAGGCTAGGCTAGGTCTGTATGTTCTCTGAAGGTGCGCGTTCATATGCACTTTGTTCGTATATATATATATATATATATATATATATATATATATATATATATATATATATATATATATATATATATATATATATATATATATATATATATATATATTCAACACTGAGTCATTGTATATAGGAGGAGGTAGAGAAGTACATTAGAGGCTGGTGTTGTGCGATGAACGCCAGGTAACGTAATATTGTCTGGTGTGTCGTCAACATCAGACTCTCGGTTCGAATCCTCCCCTCGTCCCTGCACATACCTTACAAATATATTAACCTCCTTGGCACTACAGTGCGACCCTTGAGCACGACTGTTAGAATTGTGGGTAAAATGACCTGACCTTTACTTGATCCTGAGGGTCGAGTCAAGTGCCAGGCCATCATACACAAGGGTATTGTCCTTACGTTCAAGATGTTCATCATTAAGACCAGGGACGAATCCCTGCGTTTTCTGTACGTATGTGTGTGTGTGTGTGTGTGTGTGTGTGTGTGTGTGTGTGTGTGTGTGTGTGTGTGTGTGTGTGTGTCAAGCAGGGTGTTCGTGAGGATCTCGGAGTTAATAACATGTCGCTTCATCCCACAGACAAACCACACAACCCTATGATCAACGCTGGCGCCATCATGACTGCCGCACTCCTGAAGGTGAGTGTTTACTCCCAGCCAACCTTACCTCGCTACCACATGCCTCATGTTGCTCCCCGTCACCAGTCCCAGGCGCACCTCACCTCCTCCCTCATCCTGCTGTGTGTGCCTAGCAGTGCCTGGCGTATTTAGGTACTCCCTCCTCACCCCGTCGTATCACCCCACCCTCACTACCTCCAAATGCCACACACCAAGTGTCACACCCTTCAGGTGCCATACCCTCTAACTGACACACCTCCAAGTACCGCTCCCTCCAAGTGTCCCATCCTCAAAGTGCAGACATCCTCCAAACGCCACATCCGTTAAGTGCGATACTCGTAAAGTACTACACCCTCCAAGTGCCTACCCTTCAAATGCTACACTTTTCAGCAGATACGACCTCTACTTTACTGTTTCCCCACTATAGTTACTGTCTCCCATCGTAGTTTACTGTCTCTCTCCACCATAGTCGACTGTCTCTCTACCAAAGCCTGCTCTCTCTCTTACTGTTTTCCCTGCAATAGTTTGCTGTCTCCTCCTAGCATAGTTTACAGTCTGTCCCCATAACAGTTTGCTGTCTCTCCCCATCATAGTTTACTGTCTCTCCTCGCCGTAGTTTACAGGCACCTTCGTCATAGATTACACTATTTCCCTACCTTAGTATTATCTCTCCTTTCCATCGATTACTGTCTGTCCTCACCATAGTTTACTGTCTCTCCTCACCATAGTTTTCTGTCTCTCCTCACCATAGTTTACTGTCTCTCCTCACCATAGTTTACTGTCTCTCCTCACCATAGTTTACTATCTCTCCTCACCATAGTTTACTGTCTCTCCTCACCATAGTTTACTGTCTCTCCTCACCACATTTTACTGTCTCTCCTCACCATAGTTTACTATCTCTCCTCACCATAGTTTACTGTCTCTCCTCACCATAGTTTACTGTCTCTCCTCACCATAGTTTACTGTCTCTCCTCCCCATAGTTTACTGTCTCTCCTTACCATAGTTTACTGTCTCTCCTCACCATAGTTTACTGTCTCTCCTCACCATAGTTTACTGTCTCTCCTCACCATAGTTTACTGTCTCTCCTCACCATAGTTTACTGTCTCTCCTCACCATAGTTTACTGTCTCTCCTCACCACAGTTTACTGTCTCTCCTCACCATAGTTTACTGTCTCTCCTCACCATAGTTTACTGTCTCTCCTCACCATAGTTTACTGTCTCTCCTCACCACAGTTTACTGTCTCTCCTCACCATAGTTTACTGTCTCTCCTCACCATAGTTTACTGTCTCTCCTCACCATAGTTTACTGTCTCTCCTCACCATAGTTTACTGTCTCTCCTCACCATAGTTTACTGTCTCTCCTCACCATAGTTTACTGTCTCTCCTCACCATAGTTTACTGTCTCTCCTCACCATAGTTTACTGTCTCTCCTCACCATAGTTTACTGTCTCTCCTCACCATAGTTTACTGTCTCTCCTCACCATAGTTTACTGTCTCTCCTCACCATAGTTTACTGTCTCTCCTCACCATAGTTTACTGTCTCTCCTCACCATAGTTTACTGTCTCTCCTCACCATAGTTTACTGTCTCTCCTCACCATAGTTTACTGTCTCTCCTCACCATAGTTTACTGTCTCTCCTCACCATAGTTTACTGTCTCTCCTCACCATAGTTTACTGTCTCTCCTCACCATAGTTTACTGTCTCTCCTCACCATAGTTTACTGTCTCTCCTCACCATAGTTTACTGTCTCTCCTCACCATAGTTTACTGTCTCTCCTCACCATAGTTTACTGTCTCTCCTCACCATAGTTTACTGTCTCTCCTCACCATAGTTTACTGTCTCTCCTCACCATAGTTTACTGTCTCTCCTCACCATAGTTTACTGTCTCTCCTCACCACAGTTTACTGTCTCTCCTCACCATAGTTTACTGTCTCTCCTCACCATAGTTTACTGTCTCTCCTCACCATAGTTTACTGTCTCTCCTCACCATAGTTTACTGTCTCTCCTCACCATAGTTTACTGTCTCTCCTCACCAGAGTTTACTGTCTCTCCTCACCACAGTTTACTGTCTCTCCTTACCATAGTTTACTGTCTCTCCTCACCATATTTTATAGTGTCTCCTCCCCATAGTTTACTGTCTCTCCTCACCATATTTTATTGTCTCTCCTCTTCATAGTTTACTGTCTCTCCTCACCATAGTTTACTGTCTCTCCTCACCATAGTTTACTGTCTCTCCTCGCCATAGTTTACTGTCTCTCCTCACCACATTTTACTGTCTCTCCTCACCACAGTTTACTGTCTCTCCTCACCATAGTTTACTGTCTCTCCTCACCATAGTTTACTGTCTCTCCTCACCATAGTTTACTGTCTCTCCTCACCACAGTTTACTGTCTCTCCTCACCATAGTTTACTGTCTCTCCTCACCATAGTTTACTGTCTCTCCTCACCATAGTTTACTGTCTCTCCTCACCACAGTTTACTGTCTCTCCTCACCATAGTTTACTGTCTCTCCTCACCACAGTTTACTGCCTCTCCTCACCACAGTTTACTGTCTCTCCTTACCATAGTTTACTGTCTCTCCTCACCATATTTTATAGTCTCTCCTCCCCATAGTTTACTGTCTCTCCTCACCATAGTTTACTGTCTCTCCTCACCATAGTTTACTGTCTCTCCTCACCATAGCTTACTGTCTCTCCTCACCATAGTTTACTGTCTCTCCTCGCCATATTTTATTGTCTCTCCTCTTCATAGTTTACTGTCCCCTCACCATAGTTTACTGTCTCTCCTCACCATAGTTTACTGTCTCTCCTCACCATAGTTTACTGTCTCTCCTCTTCATAGTTTACTGTCTCTCCTCACCATAGTTTACTGTCTCTCCTCACCACAGTTTACTGTCTCTCCTCACCATAGTTTACTGAAGCCTACACCATATATCACACTGTTTCCCTAACATAATTCACTGTCTCTCCCCACCATATTTTACTAACACCCACTTCACAGATTGTCTCTCTCCACTATAAGTTGCTGACTCTCATACCACAGATTACTGTCTCTTCCTATCATCGTGTACTGTCTCTCCCCATCATAGATTACTATCTCTACAGTATACACTATAGGTTTCTGTCTTTCCCCACCATAGTTTACTTTCTCTTCCTACCATATATTTTTGTCTCTCCCTTCCGCAGTTCCCTGTCTCTCAACTTAGTTTACTATATCTCCCCGTCATAGTTTACTACCTCTCCCCACCATAGTTTATTGTCTCTCGCTATCATACTTTACTGCTTAAGAGTGATTTTTAAATAGAACATAATCGAGTATTTTAGCAGATTAGTGAAATTATTGCTTAACTTTGTCAAAGTTTTGATAAAATCATATGTATATTTTTCTCTGATAGAAATATGTAATCATACATATTCAAAGTACAGAAACAGTACAGTATGTATATGAACACTCACACGCACCCAGGGAACTCAACAATTTCGACGAAAACCAAAATTTGGACATGGGCTTCAGCAGGTATGAACCAGGGAAGGTTCTGTGTATGTTAAGGCAGTAGGAACAGGGGTACCAGTTGCCTCATCTACGTGACAAGGTTTAAGAGGCAAGAGAGGTTCAGTAAGAGATGTCAAAAGGCAAAGAAGCTTTGCGATGTGCTGGGATAAAGATATATGTAGCATCTCAACCATCCAGCGCTAGAGAGACGTTAAAACAAAGAAACAAGTACAGTGGGATGAGAAGAAGCAACGAAGAAACATTGAAAAAAAAACTGCTGTAGACAAGGCAGGAAAAACTGAAAACTTTACATTTCATCAAGAGTAAATTGCCATCTAAAATGCATCAATTGTCATCTAAAATGCATGTTATGTTATATAAAACAGAGGGAGTCCGAGGGAAGAGCTGTTGAGGATGATGTAAGGATATGCGAGGGACTGAATGGCAGGCGCAAAATTGTTTCTTCACAGCAGCGGAAGACGTTATGGCCCCAACACTAGCGAGGTGTGATGGGGAGGAGCTCTTGGAAAATACTGAGACATCTGTATGATACGTGACCAGAATATGAAAGGGTCATAACCCATTAAAGGCCCATGTGATGAAGCTGAGATGCATTCAACAAACCACTTGATGTATTGTTCAAGATATTGCTGGATATTGTTCAAGATATTGCTGGAGGAAGTATTGTGAACTCCCATACAGAGTTGCCAATGATTCATATATAATCTCTGCAGGATATAAATGGCTGGGTGTCTGCTGGGGTGATATATTTTCTAGGAAATGTGTTTTTGGTGCCTAGGAAGGAGGTGCTGAACTCTGGACCGGTCATCCTGACCAGCGTGGTCTATAAGGTACAGGAAAAGACAGAAGGACAGTTAGAAAGCATAATGAATGACTACTTGCAAAGAACCTCTTCAATTTCTGTGAGAGTGGGCTACGCTCTAGACAAAAGAAGGCTGGATGGACTCTGTGTGTGTGTGAACCACCAGACATCATCTGGCACTTGTCCACCTATGTTTGTGATGATACTGGAAGACAACTTTGACAGATTATTGTAGAGGAAGAGGACAAAGGACGCACGTCAAAGAAATCTCTCGAGATGGTTTAAGGTCAGTAATGGCGTGCCACAGGGTAAGACTGGGACGATTACTTTTCTTAACTGTGTAAATGACTAGCCAGCCAGAGGGATCGTACTCAGTATATTTACGTAAGATGACAAAGTCATAAAAGATCGAGGAGAACTATGTCACTTTGCAAGATATCTAGAGAAGCTTCAAAGCTGATCTGCTACATGGTTGATAACTAGCAAGTGAGGACCTCTTTATGTTTTTGCCTGCCAGCTTCTGCGGACAGTCAGAAATTTCATGAGACGCACACCATAGATTCACTAGAATGAAGACGCTGACCAACTCGCTATTATCCTCTGGACTAACACTCACACCGAGCAGACGCTCCAACAACAACTTCGGAGAACGAAAGTGACATTAGTCAAGGGTGTAACCACTCACCCTCACTGTTTTCCTCTTGTCTTCCTCCCATACTGCTGTCAAACTTTCTTACTTACCAGTTACATATTTCTTTGAAAACACATCACCCCAGCAGACAGCAGTTCATGTCCTGCTGAGAAAATGTACGAAATATTGTCGCTATGGTTGATAGTTAGCCTGGTTACTTACTGGACGTGTCTATAAATATGTCGACTTATTTCCGCTATTTTCCTCTTTGCTTCCACTATATTGCCAACACAACCTTTCCGCTCACTAGTAACATATTGTCCCGGAAATGTATCACATCAGGAGCCAGCAATTGCTGACCCGCCAAGGAGATGGATGAATCATTGGCAACTGCGCTAAGGGGTTTGTTGCCGTGCGTCTGACACTTTCCTTGGCGTGTATAGAGACGGGACTGACAGGATCACTTACTCATTGTAGAAATGATTATGAGATACAGTGAAATATGGCGTCGATACGAGTGTCATCAGGCAGGAATAAGCTGCAGGAATGTGTGTGTATGTGAGAGGCACTTGAGCGTTGCCATCATCCTTAACCTCTTACCTGAGTCCCACCTTGAGAGACAAGTAAAGGAACCAGAGTGTCTGTTGACGAAGATAACATTCAAGTGTCTGCTGACGAAGATAACATTCAAGTGTCTGCTGACGAAGATAACATTCAAGTGTCTGCTGACGAAGATAACATTCAAGTGTCTGCTGACGAAGATAACATTCAAGTGTCTGCTGACGAAGATAACATTCAAGTGTCTGCTGACGAAGATAACATTCAAGTGTCTGCTGACGAAGATAACATTCAAGTGTCTGCTGACGAAGATAACATTCAAGTGTCTGCTGACGAAGATAACATTCAAGTGTCTGCTGACGAAGATAACATTCAAGTGTCTGCTGACGAAGATAACATTCAAGTGTCTGCTGACGAAGATAACATTCAAGTGTCTGCTGACGAAGATAACATTCAAGTGTCTGCTGACGAAGATAACATTCAAGTGTAGGGATATATTCAGCAAAGTGTTCACATCCTCCACCGATTAAGTGAAAATTAGAATATGGTTCTGAAATTTGGTTACTTAATGTAAATTTGGTTACATCATCTAAATTTGGTTACTTCAGCTAAATTTGGTTACTTCATCTAAATTTGGTTACTTCATCTAAATTTGGTTACTTCATCTAAATTTGGTTACTTCATCTAAAGAAACACAAGAATTACGAGACACTGGAAGATAAGAGTTGGTACCAGAGATGTTTACTTTGCCCATCAAGGAAGACAGAAGAGTAAGAGGTGACCTGACTACAATCAATATGTTTTTGAATCAATTAGATGATGTCAACAGTAAACAATTACTTAGATGATGTCAACAATAAACAATTACTTAGATGATGTCAACATTAAACAATTACTTTGATGATGTCAACAATAAACAATTACTTAGATGATGTCAACAATAAACAATTACTTAGATGATGTCAACAATAAACAATTACTTAGATGATGTCAACAATAAGCAATTACTTAGATGATGTCAACAATAAGCAGTTACTTAGATGATGTCAACAATAAACAATTACTTAGATGATGTCAACAATAAACAATTACTTAGATGATGTCAACAATAAGCAGTTACTTAGATGATGTCAACAATAAACAATTACTTAGATGATGTCAACAATAAACAATTACTTAGATGATGTCAACAATAAGCAGTTACTTAGATGATGTCAACAATAAACAATTACTTAGATGATGTCAACAATAAACAATTACTTAGATGATGTCAACAATAAACAGTTACTTAGATGATGTCAACAATAAACAATTACTTAGATGATGTCAACAATAAACAATTACTTAGATGATGTCAACAATAAGCAGTTACTTAGATGATGTCAACAATAAACAATTACTTAGATGATGTCAACAATAAACAATTACTTAGATGATGTCAACAATAAACAATTACTTAGATGATGTCAACAATAAGCAGTTACTTAGATGATGTCAACAATAAACAGTTACTTAGATGATGTCAACAATAAACAATTACTTAGATGATGTCAACAATAAACAATTCACAGTATGTTAGGATAGAAAAATCAAAAGTCATATTAAGAAATTAAGCAAAAAACGTTGAAAAAGATGTAAAGAAGCATTTCTAGTATTAGAGTTGTGGATAAATGGAACATTTGAATAATGAAACCTTGAATGAGAACATCTTTCTGAACATTATAAAACTGTTGTTAGCAGAGCAAATTCTGAAGATGGGAACCACGAGGTTATAAATGTTATCCATTATAATACAGTTAGTTAACCAAAGAAAAATGAGTTATTGGCTTAGGTTGGTGTGTGTGTGTGTGTGTTTGTTTGTATACATACATACATAGGAGTAAAGACATGATACATACATACATGTTAAGACCCGGGAGTAACACAAGTGTGCCCGGTAGAGCCACGTAGTAGTGATGATATGACCTAACCCAGTGTCTCCCTGCCAACAGCCTGAGCTCTCCGCCGCTGACCGCTTCGACTACGTGAGTATCTCGTCCCCACTTTGTTGTACAGCTGTTGTTCTAACCCATTATGCATGACGTCACGCACCCATGACGTCATACATTCCTTGAACACGACTCCACGACCTTTAGGTATGATGACCTGACCTTTCATCTGACCCTCAAGAATCTGGTCAAAGGCCAGGTCATCATAGCCAAGGGTTATGCCTCCGGATCTAAGGTTAAGTAATGACCATATATTGACCTGGTAGTGTGAGGTTGTATAGTTATGACCATATATTGACCTGGTAGTGTGAGGTTGTATAGTCTTGCAACCAGACAGTCTCCTGGTGGGGGGGGTCAGTGTTGTGCGCAGGATACACCACACACCAGGCTACAACACACAAGATCAATCAGTGTTGTCAGCCTACAACCCAGGAGCCTCATTAGTGTTGTCAGCCTACAACCCAGGAGCCTCATCAGTGTTGTCAGCCTACAACCTAGGAGCCTCATCAGTGTTGTCAGCCTACAACCCAGGAGCCTCATCAGTGTTGTCAGGCTACAACCCAGGAGCCTCATCAGTGTTCTTACGCTACAACACAGACATCTACCATTATTGTAGGTTCAAAACAGAACATACTCGCTAGTGCTATAAGTTACAACAAACATAACCTACCAGTGTTGTGAGGTTACAACATCCACCAGTGTTGTAAGGCAACAACACCCATCAGTATCATAAGGCTCTTATGAAACTGTAACACAACAGACCCACCAGTGTTGTCAAACTACAACACAACAAATCCATCAGTGTTGTGAAACTACAACACAAGAGACCCACCAGTGCTATGAAAAAACAACACAACACACCCACCAGTGTTGTGAAGTTCAACATAAAAGATCCATCAGTGTTGTGAAGCTACAACACAACAGACCCACTCGTGATGTGAAGTAACAACAACACCTCAGACAAACCAGTGTTGTGAAGCTCCATTAGACAACAAACCCAACAGTGTTGTAAAGTTACAACACAACAGACCTACCAATGTTTTGAAGCTACAACACAGCAGACCTACCACAGTTATGAAGCTATAACCCAACAGACCCACCAGTGTTATGAAGCTACAACCCAACAGACCCACCAGTGTTATGAAGCTATAACTCAACAGACCCACCAGTGCTATGAAGCTACAACCCAAAAGACCCACCAGTGTTATGAAGCTATAACTCAACAGACCCACCAGTGTTGTGAAGCTACAGAACAACCGACCCACCAGTGTTACGAAGCTATAACCAAACAAGCCCACCAGTGTTATGAAGCTACAGCACAACAGACCCACCAGTGTTATGAAGCTACAACCCAAAAGACCCACCAGAGTTATGAAGCTATAACCCAACAGACCCACCAGTGTTATGAAGCTACAACCCAACAGACCCACCAGTGTTATGAAGCTACAACCCAACAGACCCACCAGTGTTATGAAGCTACAACCCAACAGACCCACCAGTTGTTAGGAGCTACCACCCAAGCAGGACCCACCAGTGTTATGAAGCACAACCCAACAGACCCACATTGTTATGGAGCTACAACCCAACAGAACCCACCAGAGTTATGAAGCTAACATCCCAACAGACCCACCAGTGTTATGAAGCTACAACCCCAACAGACCCCACCAGTGTTGTGAAGCTACAACCCAACAGACCCCCACCAGTATGATAAGGGCAACCACCCAACAGACCCACCATTGTTAGGAGCTACAACCCAACAACACACCGAGAGTTATGAAGTCAACATCCCAACAACACCACCTTTGTTAGTGGATCCACAACCCAACAAGACCCACCAGTGTATATGGACCTACAACCCAACAACCGCACCAGTGTTATGAGAGCTACAACCAACAGCCACCAGTGTTAAGGAAGCACCTTAGCAACAGACCCACCATAGGTTATGGAGGCAACAACCCAACAGACCCACCGTGTTATAAGACGCTACAACCCAACAGACCCAACAATTTAGAAAGCTACAACCCAAGAGACCCACCAGTGTTATGAAGCTACAACCCAACAGACCCACCAGTGTTATGAAGCCACAACCAAACAGACCCACCAGTGTTATAAAGCTACAACCCAACAGACCCACCAGTGTTATGAAGCTACAACCCAACAGACCCACCAGTGTTATGAAGCTACAACCCAACAGACCCACCAGTGTTATGAAGCTACAACCCAACAGACCCACCAGTGTTATGGAGCTACAACCCAACAGACCCACCAGTGTTATGGAGCTACAACCCAACAGACCCACCAGTGTTATGAAGCTACATCCCAACAGACCCACCAGTGTTATGGAGCTACAACCCAACAGACCCACCAGTGTTATGAAGCTACAACCCAACAGACCCACCAGTGTTATGAACTACAACCCAAAGACCCACCAGTGTTATGGAGCTACAACCCCAACAGACCCACCAGTGTTATGAAGCTTACATCCCAACAGACCCACCAGTGTTATGGAGCTACAACCCAACAGACCCACCAGAGTTATGTGGAGCTACAACCCAAACAGACCCACCAGTGTTATGAAGGTACAACCCAAGAGACCCACCAGTGTTGTGAAGCTACAACACATCAGACCCACCAGTGTTGTGAAGCTACAACACATCAGACCCACCAGTGTTGTTAAGGTACAACACATCAGACCCATCAGTGTTATGAAGGTACAACACATCAGACCCACCAGTGTTGTGAAGCTACAACACATCAGACCCACAGTGTTGTGAAGGTACAACACATCAGACCACCAGTGTTGTGAAGGTACAACACATCAGACCCACCAGTGTTGTGAAGGTACAACACATCAGACCCACCAGTGTTGTGAAGGTACAACACATCAGACCCACCAGTGTTGTGAAGGTACAACACATCAGACCCACCAGTGTTGTGAAGGTACAACACATCAGACCCACCAGTGTTGTGAAGGTACAACACATCAGACCCACCAGTGTTGTGAAGGTACAACACATCAGACCCACCAGTGCTGTGAAGCTACAACACATCAGACCCACCAGTGTTGTGAAGCTACAACACATCAGACCCACCAGTGTTGTGAAGGTACAACACATCAGACCCACTTGTGTTATGAAGGTACAACACATCAGACCCACCAGTGTTGTGAAGGTACAACACATCAGACCCACCAGTGTTGTGAAGGTACAACACATCAGACCCACCAGTGTTGTGAAGGTACAACACATCAGACCCACCAGTGTTGTGAAGGTACAACACATCAGACCCACCAGTGTTGTTAAGGTACAGCACATCAGACCCATCAGTGTTATGAAGGTACAACACATCAGACCCACTTGTGTTATGAAGGTACAACACATCAGACCCACCAGTGTTGTGAAGGTACAACACATCAGACAAACCAGTGTTGTGAAGGTACAACACATCAGACCCACCAGTGTTGTGAAGGTACAACACATCAGACCCACCAGTGTTGTTAAGGTACAACACATCAGACCCACCAGTGTTGTGAAGCCACAACACATCAGACCCACCAGTGTTGTGAAGGTACAACACATCAGACCCACCAGTGTTGTGAAGGTACAACACATCAGACCCACCAGTGTTGTGAAGGTACAACACATCAGACCCACCAGTGTTGTGAAGGTACAACACATCAGACCCACCAGTGTTGTGAAGGATCAACACATCAGACCCACCACTGTTGTGAAGGTACAACACATCAGACCCACCAGTGTTGTTAAGGTACAACACATCAGACCCACTTGTGTTATGAAGGTACAACACATCAGACCCACCAGTGTTGTGAAGGTACAACACATCAGACCCACCAGTGTTGTGAAGGTACAACACATCAGACCCACCAGTGTTGTGAAGGTACAACACATCAGACCCACCAGTGTTATGAAGGTACAACATATCAGACCCACCAGTGTTATGAAAGACAACACATCAAACCCCCCAGTGTTGTGAAGGTACAACACATCAGACCCACCAGTGTTATGAAGGTACAACACATCAGACCCACCAGTGTTGTGAAGGTACAACACATCAGACCCACCAGTGTTGTGAAGGTACAACACATCAGACCCACCAGTGTTGTGAAGGTACAACACATCAGACCCACCAGTGTTATGAAGCTACAACACATCAGACCCACCAGTGTTGTGAAGGTACAACACATCAGACCCACCAGTGTTGTGAAGGTACAACACATCAGACCCACCAGTGTTGCTGAAGGTACAACACATCAGACCCACCAGTGTTGTGAAGGTACAACACATCAGACCCACCAGTGTTGTGAAGGTACAACACATCAGACCCACCAGTGGTGTGAAGGTACAACACATCAGACCCACCAGTGTTATGAAGGTACAACACATCAGACCCATCAGTGTTATGAAGGTACAACACATCAGACCCATCAGTGTTATGAAGGTACAACACATCAGACCCACCAGTGTTGTGAAGGTACAACACATCAGACCCACCAGTGTTGTTAAGGTACAACACATCAGACCCACCAGTGTTGTGAAGGTACAACACATCAGACCCACCTGTGTTATGAAGGTACAACACATCAGACCCACCAGTATTGTTAAGGTACAACACATCAGACCCATCAGTGTTATGAAGGTACAACACATCAGACCCACCAGTGGTGTGAAGGTACAACACATCAGACCCACCAGTGGTGTGAAGGTACAACACATCATACCCATCAGTGTTATGAAGGTACAACACATCAGACCCACCAGTGTTGTGAAGGTACAACACATCAGACCCATCAGTGTTATGAAGGTACAACACATCAGACCCACCAGTGGTGTGAAGGTACAACACATCAGACCCATCAGTGTTATGAAGGTACAACACATCAGACCCATCAGTGTTATGAAGGTACAACACATCAGACCCACCAGTGTTGTTAAGGTACAACACATCAGACCCATCAGTGTTATGAAGGTACAACACATCAGACCCACCAGTGTTGTGAAGATGCAACACATCAGACCCACCAGTGTTATGAAAGACAACACATCAAACCCCCCAGTGTTGTGAAGGTACAACACATCAGACCCACCAGTGTTATGAAGGTACAACACATCAGACCCACCAGTGTTGTGAAGGTACAACACATCAGACCCACCAGTGTTGTTAAGGTACAACACATCAGACCCACCAGTGTTGTGAAGGTACAACACATCAGGCCCACCAGTGGTGTGAAGGTACAACACATCAGACCCACCAGTGGTGTGAAGGTACAACACATCAGACCCACCAGTGTTGTGAAAGTACAACACATCAGACCCACCAGTGTTGTGAAGGTACAACACATCAGACCCACCAGTGTTGTGAAGGTACAACACATCAGACCCACCAGTGTTAAGGTACAACACATCAGACCCACCAGTGTTGTGAAGGTACAACACATCAGACCCACCAGTGGTGTGAAGGTACAACACATCAGACCCATCAGTGTTATGAAGGTACAACACATCAGACCCACCAGTGTTGTTAAGGTACAACACATCAGACCCACCAGTGTTGTGAAGGTACAACACATCAGACCCATCAGTGTTGTGAAGGTACAACACATCAGACCCACCAGTGTTGTGAAGGTACAACACATCAGACCCACCAGTGTTGTGAAGGTACAACACATCAGACCCACCAGTGTTGTTAAGGTACAACACATCAGACCCATCAGTGTTATGAAGGTACAACACATCAGACCCACCAGTGTTGTGAAGGTACAACACATCAGACCCACCAGTGTTGTGAAGGTACAACACATCAGACCCACCAGTGTTATGAATGTACAACATATCAGACCCACCAGTGTTATGAAAGACAACACATCAAACCCCCTAGTGTTGTGAAGGTACAACACATCAGACCCACCAGTGTTATGAAGGTACAACACATCAGACCCACCAGTGTTGCGAAGGTACAACACATCAGACCCACCAGTGTTGTGAAGGTACAACACATCAGACTCACCAGTGTTAAGGTACAACACATCAGACCCACCAGTGTTGTGAAGGTACAACACATCAGACCCACCAGTGGTGTGAAGGTACAACACATCAGACCCATCAGTGTTATGAAGGTACAACACATCAGACCCACCAGTGTTGTGAAGGTACAACACATCAAACCCATCAGTGTTGTGAAGGTACAACACATCAGACCCACCAGTGTTGTGAAGGTACAACACATCAGACCCACCAGTGTTGTTAAGGTACAACACATCAGACCCATCAGTGTTATGAAGGTACAACACATCAGACCCACCAGTGTTGTGAAGGTACAACACATCAGACCCACTTGCGTTATGAAGGTACAACACATCAGACCCACCAGTGTTGTTAAGGTACAACACATCAGACCCATCAGTGTTATGAAGGTACAACACATCAGAACCACCAGTGGTGTGAAGGTACAACACATCAGACCCACCAGTGGTGTGAAGGTACAACACATCAGACCCATCAGTGTTATGAAGGTACAACACATCAAACCCACCAGTGTTGTGAAGGTACAACACATCAGACCCATCAGTGTTATGAAGGTACAACACATCAGACCCACCAGTGGTGTGAAGGTACAACACATCAGACCCATCAGTGTTATGAAGGTACAACACATCAGACCCATCAGTGTTATGAAGGTACAACACATCAGACCCACCAGTGTTGTTAAGGTACAACACATCAGACCCATCAATGTTATGAAGGTACAACACATCAGACCCACCAGTGTTGTGAAGATGCAACACATCAGGCCCACCAGTGTTATGAAACTACAACACATCAGACCCACAAGTGTTAAGGTACAACACATCAGACCCACCAGTGTTATGAAGGTACAACACATCAGACCCACCAGTGTTGTTAAGGTACAACACATCAGACCCATCAGTGTTATGAAGGTACAACACATCAGACCCACCAGTGTTGTTAAGGTACAACACATCAGACCCATCAGTGTTATGAAGGTACAACACATCAGACCCACCAGTGTTGTGAAGATGCAACACATCAGGCCCACCAGTGTTATGAAACTACAACACATCAGACCCACCAGTGTTGTGAAGGTACATCTGACAGTGGGCCTACCAGTGTTGTCAACCCATAAGATCCATCAGGGTTGTGAGGTTGTAACATTACACTCATCAGTGTTTTCGGGATTCAATATCCACGAGTGGTGTGAGGCGATAACACCCATCACTGTTGTGATACTATACTACAACAGATGTACTGCTGTTATAAGGCTTCATCACAACAGAGCCTCAAATTGTTGAGAGGCTGAAATACAATAGTCCCACCAGCGTTTGAAGGCTACAACACAACCCACCCGCAAGTGTTGTGTGGGGGAAAACACCAGATTTGTGAAGCTACAACATTCACCAGTGTTCTAAGGATACAACACAACAAAATAACCATTGTTATGAAGCTGCAGTGCAAAGACCCATCAGTGTTGTGAGGTTACAACACTTTCTAGTGTTGTGGGGTTACAACACCTAGTGTTGTGGGGTTAAAACACCTACTGTTGTGGGTTACAACACCTTCTATTGTTGTGGGGTTACAACACCTTCTAGTGTTGTGGGGTTACAACACCTAGTGTTGTGGGGTTACAGCACCTTCTAGTGTTTTGAGGTTACAGACCGCAATTGGTGTGGGGGTAAAATTGCCACCTGTTTTGTCCAGCTGCAACACCTGTTAGTGTTGTAAACTGCAACACAAAAATCCTACCAGTGTTGTAAAGCTACAACACAAATGACTCATTATTGTGAGGCTATAACACCTATCAGTATTATAAGCTACAACATAACAGAGCAATTAGTGTTGTAAGGCTACATCACCTACCCGTGTTGTGAGGGTACAACACAACATAAACCAGTTTTATCAGCCTGAAATACCGCAGTCCCATCAGTGTTGTATAGGCGCAACACAACAGACCCACCAGTACTGTGAGGGAGGAAACAGCTGAGGAAATGTAGTGGGAATGGGAGGGATTTCGGGAAGCTGTGTTTATAGTGCATAAGAAGTGTGAGGCATGCGGGAGGAGGGGGGGTGAGTGGTGGGATGAGGGGGTTAAGGAAGGTTGGGGGGGCAGTGAGTGGTGGGTTGAGGGGGTTAAGGCGGTTGCAGAAGAGAAAACAGAAGTGTAGTGACGGTGTGTGAGGAGCGGTAGATCACGTGTTGGGCTCAGCTGTGGATAAGAACTCTGGTTTGGAAGCATTAATCATGGTAGCTGGAGAGCGGATGTGAGGAAATGACACTTCTTTTCTGGCGCTGCTTTACTGTGCGGGAAATGATAAGTATCATATATATATATATATATATATATATATATATATATATATATATATATATATATATATATATATATATATATATATATATATATATATATATATATATATATATATATATATATATATATATATATATATATATATATATCGCTCCAATTCACTCTATTCCTTGCCCTCGTTTCACCCTCCTGCATGTTCAGGCCCCGATCACACAAAATCTTTTTCACTCCATCTTTCCACCTCCAATTTGGTCTCCCTCTTCTCCTCGTTCCCTCCACCTCCGACACATATATTCTCTTGGTCAATCTTTCCTCACTCATTCTCTCCATGTGCCCGAACCATTTCAAAACACCCTCTTCTGCTCTCTCAACCACGCTCTTTTTATTTCCACACATCTCTCTTACCCTTACATTACTTACTCGATCAAACCACCTCACACCACACATTGTCCTCAAACATCTCATTTCCAGCACATCCACCCTCCTGCGCACAACTCTATCCATAGCCCACGCCTCGCAACCATACAACATTGTTGGAACCACTATTCCTTCAAACATACCCATTTTTGCTTTCCGAGATAATGTTCTCGACTTCCACACATTCTTCAAGGCCCCCAGGATTTTCGCCCCCTCCCCCACCCTATGATCCACTTCCGCTTCCATGGTTCCATCCGCTGCCAGATCCACTCCCAGATATCTAAAACACTTCACTTCCTCCAGTTTTTCTCCATTCAAACTCACCTCCCAATTGACTTGACCCTCAACCCTACTGTACCTAATAACCTTGCTCTTATTCACATTTACTCTTAACTTTCTTCTTTCACACACTTTACCAAACTCAGTCACCAGCTTCTGCAGTTTCTCACATGAATCAGCCACTAGCGTTGTATCATCAGCGAACAACAACTGACTCATTTCCCAAGCTCTCTCATCCCCAACAGACTTCATACTTGCCCCTCTTTCCAAAACTCTTGCATTCACCTCCCTAACAACCCCATCCATAAACAAATTAAACAACCATGGAGACATCACACACCCCTGCCGCAAACCTACATTCACTGAGAACCAATCACTTTCCTCTCTTCCTACACTTACACATGCCTTACATCCTCGATAAAAACTTTTCACTGCTTCTAACAACTTGCCTCCCACACCATATATTCTTAATACCTTCCACAGAGCATCTCTATCAACTCTGTCATATGCCTTCTCCAGATCCATAAATGCTACATACAAATCCATTTGCTTTTCTAAGTATTTCTCACATACATTCTTCAAAGCAAACACCTGATCCACACATCCTCTACCACTTCTGAAACCACACTGCTCTTCCCCAATCTGATGCTCTGTGCATGCCTTCACCCTCTCAATCAATACCCTCCCATATGATTTACCAGGAATACTCAACAAACTTATACCTCTGTAATTTGAGCACTCACTCTTATCCCCTTTGCCTTTGTACAATGGCACTATGAATCAGGGCATGTGAAGCGTCTCGGGTAAACCATGGAAAGCTGTGTAGGTATGTATATCTGCGTGTGTGGACGTATGTATATACATGTGTATGGGGGTTGGTTGGGCCATTTCTTTCGTCTGTTTCCTTGCGCTACCTCGCAAACGCGGGAGACAGCGGCAAAAAAAAAAATATATATATATATATATATATATATATATATATATATATATATATATATATATCAATTTGATCCGTGTTTCTGCTGTATCTATTGATCATTGTTAGTAGAGTTTGACCACAGATGGTAGACAACACTACTAGCCTTAGAAGGAAGATGGTTATCTCCACTTTATAATCCTAAACAAAAATACATCATTAAGGCTGATGATAGAAAAAAAAAAACTATAAATTCACTGGAAAATTGAACATAAGTAAATGATTTTTGTTTATGTAAAGGTAATATACTAAAAACGTTGGCATGTTAGGTGTTCAACATGTACAAGCGGCTGGCGGGCGGGGAGTACCTGGGCTTCAACAATGCTGTCTTCCTGTCGGAGAAGGAGTGCGCGGACAGGAACTTCGCCCTGGCCTACTTCATGAGGGAGAACAAGTGCTTCCCTGAGGGCACCCGCCTCCACGAGACACTGGACTTCTACTTCCAAGTAAGACGCTAGTGAAGGTGGCTGGTGTCACCCAGGAAGATGGAATGTGGAAGTGGCTAATGTTAGGAGGAATCAATGTTAGTTGAGGAAAGTAGACGGGTTTAACCCACCTTGGTCGTGTGAAATTAGAGTTGGTATTTACTCAGAGAACAGTTGGTATGCAATTCATATGGAAGATGTTCAGTCAGGTTTTTACAGTTTTTGAATGAGTCTCTCTTAATGTTTATGTCATCATTATTGGTTTTTCTTTGTTTATATAAGAGAAGTGTGTGTCAAGCTGCGGTCATGACACTTTGTACAATATGTTTGATGTGTGTGTGTGTGTGTTGCAGCTGTGTTCACTAGAGATAACAGCGGAGTCTGGTGCGATCATGGCGGCCACCTTAGCCAACGGTGGCATCAATCCACTCACAGGCGACCCAGTACTTACTGTGGACGCTGTCAGGAACACGCTAACCCTCATGCACTCCTGTGGCATGTACAACTACTCCGGCCAGTTTGCATTTAAGGTAAGTTGTCGTATAGTACCTCCACGACATAGATATATTAGTATCCCCTTTTTACTGTTCGTAGACAACATTTTAGTCTCCCACCTTGATTTGAAGCCAGACGTAACAAGGACAATACTGCTGTGGGTTATACTGCTGTGGATTTATTTGTGGTAATCTTGCAGGTGTGGCTCAGGCCTCACCGTCGGGCTGTGGTTCGACAAACACTCAGTCTGTTATATAAATCATTCACATCTTACATGAATCATACAAATGGTTACAGTTAAGTTACTACCGTCAAGATGACTGATGTGTGCCATATCCAACAGGTTGGCTTGCCATCGAAGTCAGGTGTGTCGGGTTGCGTCCTGCTGGTGATCCCCAACACGCTGGGCATCTGCCTGTGGTCGCCTTCGCTCGACATCAACGGCAACTCGTGTCGTGGTGTCCAGTTCTGTATGGTAAGTTGAGCGCTGCCCACTCATGCAAGACCGGCACCACTATGTTACTCACGGCATTATTATATATACATCATGTATGTAGTTACTTATGGAACACAAGAACACTTTGACGGGCCTACTCTCCATGTGGGAACAGACTCCGATGGGCTCCCTTGATATATATATATATATATATATATATATATATATATATAATATTTTTTTTTTTTTTTTTTATATTATATAGATTATATTATATAGATATATATATATATATATATATCTATAATATATATATATATATTATATGTATTTCCCTTTGGATAGGGGAGAGAAAGAATACTTCCACGTTTCCTGCGTGTGTAGAAGGCGAGCGTAAAAGGGAAGGGAGCGGGGGGCTGGAAATCCTCCCTTCTTTTTTTTTTTTCCAAAGGAACGAAAGAGAAGAGGGGCTGGATGAGGATGTTCCTCAGAGGCCCGTCCTCGGTTCTTACGCTACCTCGCTGACGCCGGGAAATGGCGAATAGGATATGAAGAAGAAAATAATATATTATCTATATATATTTTATATATATTATATATAGTATTATGATTCTATATATATATAGTCTATATATCTACTATATATATTAGAAGGGTAGTGAGTGGTGGGATGATGAAGTTAGAGTATTAGTGAAAGAGAAGAGAGAGGCATTTGGACGATTTTTTGGAGGGAAAAAATGAAATTGAGTGGGAGATGTATAAAAGAAAGAGACAGGAGTCAAGAGAACGATGCACGAGGGAAAAAAGGGCCAATGAGAGTTGGAGAGGGAGAGTGTCATCAGATTAACTTTTAGGGGTAAGAATAAAAAGATGTTCTGGAAGGGGGGTAAATAAAGTTGCGTAAGCAAGGGAGCAAATGTGAACTTCAGTGAAGGGGCTCAAATAGGGGAGGATAACAAGTAGATGGTGATGTGAGAAGGAGAGGATGGGGTATAGTGGTATTTTGAAGGTTTGTTGAATGTGTTTGATGATAGAGTGCATTGATATATAGGGGAGCTTTGGTCGAGGTGGTGTGCAAGTGCGAGGGTTTGGAACAATGATTGGTAAACAGAGAAGAGGTAGTAAAGCTTTGCGGACAGATGGGAAAGCCGGCAAGCAGCAGGTTGGATGGTATTGCAGTGCGAATTTATTAAAAAAGGGTGTGACTGTATTGTGTTGACTGGTTGGTAAGGTGTATTTAATGTATGTCTGATCATGGTGAGGTGGCCTGGAGGATTGGCGGACTGCGTGCCTAGTGCCATTGTACAAGGCCAAAAGCGGGATTACGAGTGAGTGCTCAATTACCAGAGGTTATAAGATTTGTTGAGTTATTCCCTGGTAAATATATGGGAGGATATTGATTATTGAGAGGGGGAAGGCTTGTACAGAGCATCAGATTGGGGAAGATGAGCGAGTGGTTTCAGAAGTGGTAGAGGATGTGTGGATCAGGTAGTTTGCTTTGGAGAATGTATGTGAGAAAATACTTGAGAAAAGCAACATGGGATTTGTATGTTCGCAATTTATGGTATCTGGGGACGGATTTGATGAGTTGATAGAGATGCTCTGTTGACGGTTATTTAAGAATATATGGTGTGGGACGGCAAGTTGTGTAGAAAGCATGTGAAAAGTTTCTATCGAGGATTGTAAAGCATGTGTCCGTGTAGGGAAGAGAGGAAAGTGGATTGGGTTCTCAGTGAATGTGTGTTTGATGGCAGGGTGTTGTGATGTTCTTCCATGGTGTTTAATTTGTTTATGGATGGGGTTGGGTTGTTTGGGAGGTGAATGCATGAGTATTTGGATGAGAGGGGCAAGTATGAAGTCTGTTGGGGGATGCAGGACGAGCTTGGGAAGTGGAGATCAGTTGTTGTTCGCTGATGATCCGCGCTGGTGGTGATTCATGTGAGAAACTTTGCAGAACTGGTGTACGGATGTTTTGGTATAAAGTGTGTGAAGAGAAAGTTAAGAGTAAATGTGAATAAGAAGCAAGAGGTTATTAGTTACTGTAGGGTTGAGGGTCAGTCAATTGGAGGTGAGTTTGAATGGAGATATAAACTGGAGAAGTGAAGTGTTTTAGATATCTGTGGAGGGAGCTGGCAGCGGATGGAACCATGGAAGCTCGGAAGTGGATCATAGGGTGGGGGGGGGAGGCGAAAATTCTGGGAGCCTTGACGAATGTGTGGGGAAATCGAGGAAATTATCTCCGGAACTCAAAAATGGGTATTGTTAGGAAGGAATAGTGGTTCAAACCAATGTTGTATGGTGGCGAGGCGTGAGGTCTATGGTAGGTTGTAGCGCTGGAGGCTGGATGGCTGGAACTGGAGATGTTTGAGGACAGTGTGTGGTGGTGAGGTGGTTTGATCGAGTAAGTAACGTAAGGGTAAGTGAGATGTGTGGAAATAAAAATAGCAGTGGTTGAGAGAGCAGAGAGAGGGTGTATTGAAAGTGGTTCGGGCACATTGGAGGAGAAATGAGTGAGGAAAGATTGACAAGAGACTTCTGGTCGGAGGTGGAGGGAACGAGGAGAAGAGGGTACAGGACCAATGTTGGATGGTGGAAAGATGGAGTTTGGAAAAGTTTATGTGTGATCGGGGCCTGAACATGTAGGAGGGTTGAAAGGAGGGAAGGCATAGAGTGAAGTCAGCGGAGCGAATGTGGTATACCGGGGTGGACGTTGTTAGTCCAGTGGATTGATCAAGGCAATGTGAAGCGTTGGGTTGGTCTAACCATGGGAATGCGTTGTTTTTTAGGTATTGTATATTTGTCGTGTGTGGACGGTATGTGTATTACATTCGTGTATGGGGCGTGGGTGATGGAGCCCTTTTTTCTTTCGTCTGTTGTCCTTTGCGCCCTACCTGCAATACGCGGGAGGACAAGTCGGCAGGAAAAAAAAAAACAAAAAAAAAATAGATTATATAAAATATATATATATATATTATAGTAGTATATAGTAGTATATTATATATTTTTTTTTTTTTTTAATTCAAGCTCAAAGTTTGTTTTCTAAATTGTTTCGTTCATTTTCCTATGTCTATATATGTATGTGTGTGTGTGTTGTGTGTATGTGCGTAGTGTATGTGTGTATGTGTGTGTGTGTGTATATGTATTATTTATATATGTACTATTATCCCTGGGGATAGGGGTGAAAGAATACTTCACCGTATTCCTCGCAGTTGTCGGTGAGAAAGCGTACTAGGAGGGGACGGGGCGAGGGGGGCCGGAAATTCCTCCCCTCCTGATGTATTAACTTTCTAAAATGGGCAACAGAAGAAGGATGCACGCGGGGCTGAGCATCCTCCTCGAAGGCTCGTCGAGTGGGGACCTAAATGGTGTGGTGGATGTAACCAAGCTGTGAAAAAGGAGAGAATAGGTAGTATGTTTGAGGAAAGGAACTGGATGTTTTTGGCTTTTGTGAGTGAACCGCTGTGTGTCAAGGGTTAAAGGGCTGCGTGGTTTGGCAATGTTCTCGGGGGTGAGTCAGGGGTTAGTGAGAGGACTAAGAGCAAGGAAGAGTAGCAATACTCTGAAACAGGAGTTGTGGGAGTATGTATAGATGTAAGAAAGAAAAATTCCGATTAAATGGGTAAAAATTGAAGTTGATGGGGGAGGGTGGTGATTATTGGTGCATAGGCACCTGGGCATGAGAAGAAGACCCTGAAGGCAAGTTTTTTTGGGGAGCAGCTTTTTTGGATTTTTTTTGGTTAGCGTTTTGATGCACGAAGGGTTATGTGATGGGTGTTTTGAATGCAAAGGTGAGTAATGTGGCATTTGAGGGAATAATTGGTATGCGGGGGTGGTCATGTTGAAATGGAAAGGGTGAGAGCTTTTTAGATTATGTGGTGAAAAAGGATTTTTTTTGTTTGGGAAAAAAATCCCTGTTTTAAAAAGCGAGTATACTATTTTATCCCTTATGTAAGGGGAGAGATGGCCAGAGATCGTTTTTGGATTACTTTTTTAATTGACAGGCGTGCGAAAAGAAAAATTTTTGGGGTTTTAAAATGTTGAGAGGTGCAACTGGGGGTGTTAAATCATTATCTTGTGGGGCAAGGTGAGATTAGTAGGGTTTTTCCCAGAAAAGGGAGGAATTTTGGGGGTAAAAGGAAGGTGGTAGGGGAATTTAGCTTGGGAAGGAGACTGTGTGGGGAAAGTACCAGGGAGACTTTGACAAATGGAAAAAATTTTTTGGAAAACCCATGGAAGAAAGGGGGAGTGGGGGGGGAATGGGATGAATTGGGGAAATTTAGTGATGGATTGCGCAAAAGTGCTTGTGGCAGAGAAGGGGGGGGTGGGGCTGTTTTAGAAAGGGTAGTTAGTGGGGATGAGAATAAGGGGCTTAGTAAAAGAAGAAGAGAGAGCTTTTTGGCCCATTTGGAGGGGGGGAAAAAGCAATTGATGGGAGAAGTATAAAAAAAGAGACAGGAGGTCAAGAGAAAAGGTCAAGAGGTGAAAAAAAGGCAAATGAGAGTGGGGTGAGAACTACAGGAAATTTTTTGGGGGAAAAAAAGATGGGTTTTGGAAGGGGTAATAGGTGCGTTTTGACAAGGGAAACAATGGGGAAAATTAAATGAAGGGCCGGGAATGGGGAGGTGTAACAAGTAGTGGTGATGTTGGGGGGGAATGGAATGAGTATTTGAAGGTTTTTTTGAATGTGTTGATGCAGGGGGGGGGATATAGTGTGTTGGTCGAGGTGGTGGCCAAAGTTTAAGGGTTAGGGAAAATGTTTTTGGGAACAAGAAGAGGGAGTAAAAACTGGGGAGGTGAAAGCCGCAAGGGGCAGGTTGGATGGTTTGCGTGGAATTTATTAAAAAAGGGGGTGACTGTATTTTTGCTGGTGGAGGGTTTTTTATGTATGTATGACCCCATGGGGAGGGCCTTTAGGTTTGCGGAATGCGTCAGTGCCATGTACAAAGGCAAGGGGGTAAGAGTGGGGTCTCAATTACAGAGGTATAAGTTTGTTGAGTATTCCTGGGAAATTTTATGGGAGGGTATGATTAGAGGGGGAAGGCATGTACAGAGCATCAGATTGGGGAAGGCAGTGGGGGGTTTCAAAGTGGTAGGGATGTGTGGGTCGGGGTGGGTTTTTTAAGGGAAAGATGTAGAAATACTAGAAAAGCAATTTGGGTTGGAGTACATTTATGGATCTGGGGAAGGCTTGATAGGTTGAAGAGATGCCTGTGAAGGTATTAAGAATATATGGTGTGGGAGGCAAGTTGTTAGAAGCAGTGAAAAGTTTTTATCGAGGATGTAAGGCATGTGTACGTGTAGGAAGAGAGGAAAGTGATTGGTTCTCAGTGAATGTAGGTTTGCGGCAGGGGTGTGTGATGTCTCCATGGTTGTTTAATTTGTTTATGGATGGGGTTGTTAGGGAGGTGAATGCAAGAGTTTTGGAAAGAGGGGCAAGTATGAAGTCTGTTGGGGATGAGAGAGCTTGGGAAGTGAGTCAGTTGTTGTTCGCTGATGATACAACGCTGGTGGCTGATTCATGTGAGAAACTGCAGAAGCTGGTGACTGAGTTTGGTAAAGTGTGTGAAAGACGAAAGTTAAGAGTAAATGTGAATAAGAGCAAGGATATTAGGTACAGTAGGGTTGAGGGTCAAGTCAATTGGGAGGTGAGTTTGAATGGAGAAAAACTGGAGGAAGTGAAGTGTTTTAGATATCTGGGAGTGGATCTGGCAGCGGATGGAACCATGGAAGCGGAAGTGGATCATAGGGTGGGGGAGGGGGCGAAAATTCTGGGAGCCTTGAAGAATGTGTGGAAGTCGAGAACATTATCTCGGAAAGCAAAAATGGGTATGTTTGAAGGAATAGTGGTTCCAACAATGTTGTATGGTTGCGAGGCGTGGGCTATAGATAGAGTTGTGCGCAGGAGGATGGATGTGCTGGAAATGAGATGTTTGAGGACAATGTGTGGTGTGAGGTGGTTTGATCGAGTGAGTAAC
The DNA here is from genome assembly GCF_036320965.1 of Panulirus ornatus. Taxonomy (NCBI): domain Eukaryota; kingdom Metazoa; phylum Arthropoda; class Malacostraca; order Decapoda; family Palinuridae; genus Panulirus; species Panulirus ornatus. The sequence goes on from NC_092229.1 coordinate 36,123,159, forward strand.
GTAAGGGTAAGAGAGATGTGTGGAAATAAAAAGAGCGTGGTTGAGAGAGCTATTCCTTCAAACATACCCATTTTTGCTTTCCGGGATAATGTTCTCGACTTCCACACATTTTTCAAGGCTCCCAAAATTTTCGCCCCCTCCCCCACCCTATGATCCACTTCCGCTTCCATGGTTCCATCCGCTGACAGATCCACTCCCAGATATCTAAAACACTTCACTTCCTCCAGTTTTTCACCATTCAAACTCACCTCCCAATTGACTTGACCCTCAACCCTACTGTACCTAATAACCTTGCTCTTATTCACATTTACTCTTAACTTTCTTCTTCCACACACTTTACCAAACTCAGTCACCAGCTTCTGCAGTTTCTCACATGAATCCGCCACCAGCGCTGTATCATCAGCGAACAACAACTGACTCACTTCCCAAGCTCTCTCATCCCCAACAGACTTCATACTTGCCCCTCTTTCCAAGACTCTTGCATTTACCTCCCTAACAACCCCATCCATAAACAAATTAAACAACCATGGAGACATCACACACCCCTGCCGCAAACCTACATTCACTGAGAACCAATCACTTTCCTCTCTTCCTACACGTACACATGCCTTACATCCTCGATAAAAACTTTTCACTGCTTCTAACAACTTGCCTCCCACACCATATATTCTTAATACCTTCCACAGAGCATCTCTATCAACTCTATCATATGCCTTCTCCAGATCCATAAATGCTACATACAAATCCATTTGCTTTTCTAAGTATTTCTCACATACATTCTTCAAAGCAAACACCTGATCCACACATCCTCTACCACTTCTGAAACCACACTGCTCTTCCCCAATCTGATGCTCTGTACATGCCTTCACCCTCTCAATCAATACCCTCCCATATAATATCTTTTCTTTCTTTCATACTATTCGCCATTTCCCGCATTAGCGAGGTAGCGTTAAGAACAGAGGACTGGGCCTTGGAGGGAATATCCTCACCTGGCCCCCTTCTCTGTTCCTTCTTTTGGAAAATTAAAAGAAAAAAAAAAGAGAGGGGAGGATTTCCAGCCACCCGCTCTCTCCCCTTTTAAGTCGCCTTCTACGACGTGCAGGGAATACGTGGGAAGTGTTCGTTCTCCCCTATCCCCAGGGATGATATATATACATATATATATATATATATATATATATATATTCTTTCTTTTTTCTTTTAAACTATTCGCCATTTCCCGCGTTAGCGAGGTAGCGTTAAGAACAGAGGACTGGGCCTTTTTTGGAATATCCTCACCTGGCCCCCTCTGTTCCTTCTTTTGGAAAATTAAAAAAAAAAAACGAGAGGGGAGGATTTCCAACCCCCCGCTCCCTCCCCTTTTAGTCGCCTTCTACGACACGCAGAGAATACGTGGGAAGTATTCTTAATCCCCTATCCCCAGGGATACAGAATGGAAAAAAGTGAGAACAATGGAAGTAAGGGGAGTGGGGGAGGAATGGGATGTATTTAGGGAATCAGTGATGGATTGCGCAAAAGATGCTTGTGACATGAGAAGAGTGGGAGGTGGTTTGCTTAGAAAGGGTAGTGTGTGGTGGGATGAAGAAGTAAGATTATTAGTGAAAGAGAAGAGAGAGGCATTTGGACGATTTTTGCAGGGAAAAAATGCAATTGAGTGGGAGATGTATAAAAGAAAGAGACAGGAGGTCAAGAGAAAGGTACAAGAGGTGAAAAAGAGGGCAAATGAGAGTTGGGGTGAGAGAGTATCATTAAATTTTAGGGAGAATAAAAAGATGTTCTGGAAGGAGGTAAATAAAGTGCGTAAGACAAGGGAGCAAATGGGAACTTCAGTGAAGGCCGCAAATGGGGAGGTGATAACAAGTAGTGGTGATGTGAGAAGGAGATGGAGTGAGTATTTTGAAGGTTTGTTGAATGTGTTTGATGATAGAGTGGCAGATATAGGGTGTTTTGGTCGAGGTGGTGTGCAAAGTGAGAGGGTTAGGGAAAATGATTTGGTAAACAGAGAAGAGGTAGTAAAAGCTTTGCGGAAGATGAAAGACGGCAAGGCAGCAGGTTTGGATGGTATTGCAGTGGAATTTATTAAAAAAGGTGGTGACTGTATTATTGACTGGTTGGTAAGGTTATTTAATGTATGTATGACTCATAGTGAGGTGCCTGAAGATTGGCGGAATGCGTGCATAGTGCCTTTGTACAAAGGCAAAGGGGATAAGAGTGAGTGCTCAAATTACAGAGGTATAAGTTTGTTGAGTATTCCTGGTAAATTATATGGGAGGGTATTGATTGAGAGGGTGAAGGCATGTACAGAGCATCAGATTGGGGAAGAGCAGTGTGGTTTCAGAAGTGGTAGAGGATGTGTGGATCAGGTGTTTGCTTTGAAGAATGTATGTGAGAAATACTTAGAAAAGCAAATGGATTTGTATGTAGCATTTATGGATCTGGAGAAGGCATATGATAGAGTTGATAGAGATGCTCTGTGGAAGGTATTAAGAATATATGGTGTGGGAGGCAAGTTGTTAGAAGCAGTGAAAAGTTTTTATCGAGGATGTAAGGCATGTGTACGTGTAGGAAGAGAGGAAAGTGATTGGTTCTCAGTAATGTAGGTTTGCGGCAGGGGTGTGTGATGTCTCCATGGTTGTTTAATTTGTTTATGGATGGGGTTGTTAGGGAGGTGAATGCAAGAGTTTTGGAAAGGGGGCAAGTATGAAGTCTGTTGGGGATGAGAGAGCATAGGAAGTTAGTCAGTTGTTCGCTGATGATACAGCGCTGGTGGCTGATTCATGTGAGAAACTGCAGAAGCTGGTGACTGAGTTTGGTAAAGTGTGTGAAAGAAGAAAGTTAAGAGTAAATGTGAATAAGAGCAAGGTAATTAGATACAGAAGGGTTGAGGGTCAAGTCAATTGGGAGGTAAGTTTGAATGGAGAAAAACTGGAGGAAGTAAAGTGTTTTAGATATCTGGTAGTGGATCTGGCAGCGGATGGAACCATGGAAGCGGAAGTGAATCATAGGGTGGGGGAGGGAGCGAAAATCCTGGGAGCCTTGAAGAATGTGTGGAAGTCGAGAACATTATCTCGGAAAGCAAAAATGGGTATGTTTGAAGGAATAGTGGTTCCAACAATGTTGTATGGTTGCGAGGCGTGGGCTATGGATAGAGTTGTGCGCAGGAGGATGGATGTGCTGGAAATGAGATGTTTGAGGACAATGTGTGGTGTGAGGTGGTTTGATCGAGTAAGTAACGTAAGGGTAAGAGAGATGTGTGGAAATAAAAAGAGCGTGGTTGAGAGAGCAGAAGAGGGTGTTTTGAAATGGTTTGGGCACATGGAGAGAATGAGTGAGGAAAGATTGACCAAGAGGATATATGTGTCGGAGGTGGAGGGAACGAGGAGAAGAGGGAGACCAAATTGGAGGTGGAAAGATGGAGTGAAAAAGATTTTGGGTGATCGGGGCCTGAACATGCAGGAGGGTGAAAGGAGGGCAAGGAATAGAGTGAATTGGATCGATGTGGTATACCGGGGTTGACGTGCTGTCAGTGGATTGAATCAGGGCATGTGAAGCGTCTGGGGTAAACCATGGAAAGCTGTGTAGGTATGTATATTTGCGTGTGTGGACGTATGTATATACATGTGTATGGGGGTGGGTTGGACCATTTCTTTCGTCTGTTTCCTTGCGCTGCCTCGCAAACGCGGGAGACAGCGACAAAGCAAAAAAAAAAAAAAAAAAAAAAAAGAAAAATATATATATATATATATATATATATATATATATATATATATATATATATATATATATATATATATATATATATATATATATATATATATATATATATATATATATATATATATATATATATATATTCCCATCCACGCCCCATAGACCTTTCCAGGTATTTCACATGCCCCGGTTCTGTCCTTTGATAGCACGTCAACCTTACTATAACACATCTTTCCAGTGCACTCTATGCATTGCACACCTCTAACCCTCCTGCATGTTCGGGCCTCGATCCTTCAAAATCTTTTTCACTCTATCCTTCTAAGTCTGACACATATATCCTCTTTGTCAATCTTTCCCTGGAGATAGGGGAGAAAGAATACTTCCCACGCATTCCTCACGTGTCGTAGAAGGCGATTAAGGGGAGGGGAGCCGGGGGCTGGAAACCCTCCCCTCCTTGTATTCTAACTTTCTCAAAGGGGAAATAGAAGAAAGAGTCACTCGGGGAGTGCTCATCCTCCTCGAAGGCTCAGACTGGGGTCTCTAAATGTGTGTGGATGTAACCAAGATGAGAAAAAAGGAGAGATAGGTAGTATGTTTGAGGAAAGGAACCTGCATGTTCTGGCTCTGAGTGAAACGAAGCTCAAGGGTAAAGGGGAAGAGTGGTTTGGAAATGTCTTGGGAGTAAAGTCAGGAGTTGGTGAGAGGACAAGAGCAAAGGAAGAGGTAGCGCTACTCTTGAAACAGGAGTGGTTGGAGTATGTGATGGTGTAAAAAAGTAAACTCAAGATTGATATGGGTAAAACTGAAAGTGGATGGAGAGAGTCAGTTGTTGGTCGCTGATGATACAGCGCTGGTGGCTGATTCGGTTAAGAAACTGCAGAAGCTGGTGACTGATATTGGCAAAGTGTGTGAAAGAAGAAAGCTGAGAGTAAATGTGAATAAGAGCGAGGTTATTAGATACGATTGTAAATCATTTAAAGGACCACTATTTAAACGATTTCCAACTTTGTTTTCGACGAAATCATTCATGCCTAACAAACCCGCATGATTTTTGTAATATGATTAATATGTTGGATGAAGGTAAAGCAGGTCATGTTATCTATCTAGATTTTCAAGAAGCATTCGATAAAGTTCCACACTAAAGGTTACTAACTAAAGTTAAGTCACGTGTTGCAGATGGCGTTGTACTTCGGTTGTTAGGAAACTGGTTATCTGGCCGTACACAAACAGATGTGATTAATGGTCGAGCCTCATAATGGTAAAACGTAACAAGTGGTGTACCACAAGGATCAGTCTTGGGACAGGTTCTCATATATGATAATGATACTGATAATGATACTGGTAATGATAATGATATTGATAATGATACTGATAGTGGACTGCTATGTAAGATATCGAAATTTGCAGACGTAACTTAATTGCCAAAAAAATCTACGACAGAAACTGAACGCCTGAAGCTTGAAAATGACAAACGACTGACCTGGGTTCACATGTGGCAAATAAATTTTGACATCGATAAATGCAAAGTTTTACGTCAGTGATATAAATGAAAAGGTAAACTACAGTGCGAATTATCTTGAACTAAAACAGGATGATCTCATGTGATCTGAATCCAAGTAAACAGTCCACAGAACTTAAAAAGGCGAACAAAATTCTCGGATTTATAGGCAAGGCGACCAAATATTAAGTCCAAGGAAAATATTCCAATTCTTTACAAGTCACAAGTGCATCTCCATCTTGAATATTGCATTTAGTTTTCGTCGACCTGCTTGAAAGAGACATATATAGGGTGGAAAGAGTGCAGAGGCGAGCTACCAAGATGATTCCCAGACTGAAAAGTAAATTCTCTGAGAGCCGACGAAACGGCATAAATATATTTAGCTTAAAAAAGAGAAGGTTAAGATGTGATCAGATACAGATACTCACAATTACCAAAGGCTTCAATAATCTCGATCCATGAGCAAGTCTTGGGGTAGCTTCGTCTGATTTCCCTCGTAGTGATGGTTACAAACTCGTGGACAAATGTTTACCTTGAATGAGGCAAAGTACTTTTTCTTCGACAGATTTGTTGATATAAGGAATGATTTACAAATTATAATCGTTCAATGATAAGCTTGATAACAGGTTTGGTAGATAAGCTTGATAACAGGTTTGGTAGATAAGCTTGATAATAGGTTTGGTAGATAAGCTTGATAATAGGTTTGGTAGATAAGCTTGATAATAGGTTTGGTAGATAAGCTTGATAATAGGTTTGGTAGATAAGCTTGATAATAGGTTTGGTAGATAAGCTTGATAACAGGTTTGGTAAATAAGCTTGATAATAGGTTTGGTAGATAAGCTTGATAATAGGTTTGGTAGATAAGCTTGATAACAGGTTTGGTAGATAAGCTTGATAATAGGTTTGGTAGATAAGCTTGATAATAGGTTTGGCAGATAAGCTTGATAATAGGTTTGGTAATAAGTTTGATAACAGGTTTGGTAGATAAGCTTGATAATAGGTTTGGTAGATAAGCTTGATAATAGGTTTGGTAGATAAGCTTGATAACAGGTTTGGTAGATAAGCTTGATAATAGGTTTGGTAGATAAGCTTGATAATAGGTTTGGCAGATAAGCTTGATAATAGGTTTGGTAATAAGTTTGATAACAGGTTTGGTAGATAAGCTTGATAATAGGTTTGGTAGATAAGCTTGATAATAGGTTTGGTAGATAAGCTTGATAATAGGTTTGGTAGATAAGCTTGATAATAGGTTTGGTAGATAAGCTTGATAATAGGTTTGGTAGATAAGCTTGATAATAGGTTTGGTAGATAAGCTTGATAATAGGTTTGGTAGATAAGCTTGATAATAGGTTTGGTAGATAAGCTTGATAATAGGTTTGGCAGATAAGCTTGATAATAGGTTTGGTAGATAAGCTTGATAATAGTTTGGTAGATAAGCTTGATAATAGGTTTGGTAGATAAGCTTGATAATAGTTTGGTAGATAAGCTTGATAATAGGTTTGGTAGATAAGCTTGATAATAGGTTTGGTAGATAAGCTTGATAATAGGTTTGGTAGATAAGCTTGATAATAGTTTGGTAGATAAGCTTGATAATAGGTTTGGTAGATAAGCTTGATAACAGGTTTGGTAGATAAGCTTGATAATAGGTTTGTTAGATAAGCTTGATAACAGGTTTGGTAGGTAAGCTTGATAATAGGTTTGGTAGATAAGCTTGATAATAGGTTTGGTAGATAAGCTTGATAATAGGTTTGGTAGATAAGCTTGATAATAGGTTTGGTAGATAAGCTTGATAACAGGTTTGGTAGATAAGCTTGATAACAGGTTTGGTAGATAAGCTTGATAATAGGTTTGGTAGATAAGCTTGATAATAGTTTGGTACATAAGCTTGATAATAGGTTTGGTAGATAAGCTTGATAATAGGTTTGGTAGATAAGCTTGATAATAGGTTTGGTAGATAAGCTTGATAATAGGTTTGGTAGATAAGCTTGATAATAGGTTTGGTAGATAAGCTTGATAACAGGTTTGGTAGATAAGCTTGGTAATAGGTTTGGTAGATAAGCTTGATAATAGGTTTGGTAGATAAGCTTGATAATAGTTTGGTAGATAAGCTTGATAACAGGTTTGGTAGATAAGCTTGATAATAGGTTTGGTAGATAAGTTTGATAATAGTTTGGTAGATAAGCTTGATAATAGGTTTGGTAGATAAGCTTGATAACAGGTTTGGTAGATAAGCTTGATAATAGGTTTGGTAGATAAGCTTGATAATAGTTTGGTAGATAAGCTTGATAATATGTTTGGTAGATAAGCTTGATAACAGGTTTGGTAGATAAGCTTGATAACAGGTTTGGTAGATAAGCTTGATAACAGGTTTGGTAGATAAGCTTGATAATAGGTTTGGTAGATAAGCTTGATAATAGGTTTGGTAGATAAGCTTGATAATAGGTTTGGTAGATAAGCTTGATAATAGGTTTGGCAGATACTTCATTTCAAATCCAAGACTGTCGTTATTTGCGCCTCCTTAGCTACATGAAAATCTTAAAAGTATTTTCTTGTTTTAGATATGCATGTCTCTACTCCTGCCACACTGATCTATAATTTTCATATCATCCACAGTCACAAACAGCCACGACAGGACACAATGGTCTCTTGTTGTTTGTATTCCACAGTATCTCCTGTTCCTGTTCCTCAGTATCTCCTGTTCCTGTTCCTCAGTATCTCCTGTTCCTGTTCCTCAGTATCTCCTGTTCCTGTTCCTCAGTATCTCCTGTTCCTGTTCCTCAGTATCTCCTGTTCCTGTTCCTCAGTATCTCCTGTTCCTGTTCCTCAGTATCTCCTGTTCCTGTTCCTCAGTATCTCCTGTTCCTGTTCCTCAGTATCTCCTGTTCCTGTTCCTCAGTATCTCCTGTTCCTGTTCCTCAGTATCTCCTGTTCCTGTTCCTCAGTATCTCCTGTTCCTGTCCAACTCTGGTACCAGTAGGCATGTTGAGGCCATCTAATTTATTCATGGCCTTTGTGTTCATTTTTGTGGTTTTGGGAGTGAATGTCATGTGTGTGTGTGTGTGTGTGTGTGTGTGTGTGTGTGTGTGTGTGTGTGTGTGTGTGTGTGTGTGTGTGTGTGTGTGTGTGTGTGTATTCCCAGTATGGCTGGAAATTTGTTGGCCTTCCAGGGTGACAGAGAGCGTAGATTGGATTCGTATCTGTCAGAGGTTAAAAGGGTGACGTAAACTATGTTGATGCAGATATTCTGCTGTGGATGATGTTTGTTGATGCCTAGGTTGTGCCAGAGTGCTATGATGCGATTGTGAAATCATCTACATATGACAGACGTTCATACGTCCCCTGCTGGAGGTGATGAAAGGTCACGTAGGAAGAGATTTATGAAGGTAGGATAAAGAAGTGCTCCTAGGAGAACTCCATCGTAGAGGTTAAAGGTTTTCAAGGTGAAGTCTTTGTCTAACAGTAGAAGGGTGTTCGACTGTGAGTGTAAGATCATTTGTAACGGTGAGGACTGGAGAGTCGTACTTCTTGGTCAAGTACAAATGTGACATAGCACAAATGTGACATAGCTCCGGCCGATCTGATACAGATGGTGCAGAAGTAGGTAAGAAAGTGAGGTGAACTGAAGTAACTGGTGATGTCGCTAGCTGTGGTAGGAGTCCTGTGGCGCTGGTGTAGCTGTAGGTGTGGTAGGAGTCCTGTGGCGTTGGTGTAGCTGTATGTGTGATAGGAGTCCTGTGGCGCTGGTATAGCTGTAGGTGTGGTAGGAGTGTTGTGGCGCTGGTGTAGCTGTAGGTGTGGTAGGAGTGTTGTGGCGCTGGTGTAGCTGTAGGTGTGGTAGGAGTGTTGTGGCGCTGGTGTAGCTGTAGGTGTGGTAGGAGTGTTGTGGCGCTGGTGTAGCTGTAGGTGTGGTAGGAGTGTTGTGGCGCTGGTGTAGCTGTAGGTGTGGTAGGAGTGTTGTGGCGCTGGTGTAGCTGTAGGTGTGGTAGGAGTGTTGTGGCGCTGGTGTAGCTGTAGGTGTGGTAGGAGTGTTGTGGCGCTGGTGTAGCTGTAGGTGTGGTAGGAGTGTTGTGGCGCTGGTGTAGCTGTAGGTGAGGCAGATGCTTATTGAGGCAGGTTGCATGGATGTCGGATCTCACTAATGTTTTGCATGAGGAAAGAGGCAGTGCTGGCGGCTTGTGTTAGTGAATGGTTGCTGTAAAAACTTTGGGCCACAGATGTGGATTCAAGCTACTTCAAGAGACAGGTGTAAGCGATGTCTTATGGGAACCCCAATGAAGGGTCAGGCACCAGGGTAATCTTGGGGCTGCTACACAAGGAGGCCCTGAATGATGAGGCACTACTGAGTCCAAGTCGAGTGTTGAGTTACGGATCACATGGCGGACGTTTGCATGCACAGAGTGCGCCTCACTGTCTGAAAGCTAGTGTAGCAACTGACTGACTTCAGTTATGCAGGGGTACTGATAATGTGTCAAAACTTCTGCAAAAGTGAAGACTGATATGGAAACACGACTAACAGCAGAGTGCGTTAGGTGGGTATAGAGGTGATTTAGCCCAGGGTACGCTGATATAAATGGTACAGAATTAGGTAAGAAAGTGAGGTGATCTATGTAGATTCTTGTAGCGCTGCTGTAGGTGCAGGACGTGAGGCAGAGTTACGTGGATGCCGGGTATCGTGGAACTTCTGCTAGTGGGAGGAAGCGCTGTCGAGGTGCATATTTTGTTGGCAGTTATCGTCTGTGTTTTGTGCTGCAGGAGGCATGACTGTACGTAGGTTCCGCAGTTCCAGCCACTACGGTACACACGCGATGTTTATGTCACAAGGGAATCCTTACAAATAGACAGGAGTCAGTCACCTGTGACCTGCAGCAAAGGAGGTAGTGGAGGGTGGGGGGGGGGGGGGGGGCGACACAGAGCCTCCGTTGATAGAGTGGTGAGCCAGGAGTCAAATGGTTTACATTTCCAGTTACAAGTTGTACCTCAACACCTCAGAACCAGTGATGCTTTGGTATGACCAAGTCAACCTCGATGTTAGCGTTGATTGTGTGGGTGTGATTACCAAGTACAATACCGTTTATCACTGGATGTTACAACTAAGATATAATCTTCCAAATTAAGATATAATCTTCCAAATTAAGATATGATCTTGCAAATTAAGATATGATCTTCCAAATTAAGATATGATCTTCCAAATTAAGATATTATCTTCCAAATTAAGATATGATCTTCCAAATTAAGATATTATCTTCCAAATTAAGATATGATCTTCCAAATTAAGATATAATCTTCCAAATTAAGATGTAATCTTCCAAATTAAGATATAATCTTCCAAATTAAGATATAATCTTGCAAATCATTATTACATCATTTTATGTGTACTTGACACAGCTTTGTAAGATGAGTATCAAACATGTTGAAGGGAAAATACTGATGATGTATGTAACATGTCTGTTGGAGTGATTATAACAGAAGAAGGTGTTTATTTTCTGATCATGTTCACAGATATATTCCTAGATCCACACTACCACAATGATCGCTGGTACTGTTTCAAATATCGTAATGTCAAATTGTCAATGCATGAAATATATGTAAGGACGAGCATGCTCTTCTTAGGCTCTATTTCGTTTCAGCCTCATTAAAGTTACTATAAAGACATACACAAGTTTCTGCCTCACACATGAGTGATGTGTTTGTATCTTCATCAGGAGTTGGTAAACAGGTTCAACTTCCACAACTTCGACAACCTGCGCGGCCACTTCACCACGAAGATCGACCCGCGCACAGCCAAGGCCGAGTCCACAGCACAGATTCTGTTTGACCTTCTCTTCTCGGCCGCTGCTGGCGATCTGTCGGCCCTCAGGAGGTGAGGAAGCGATCACTGCTTGATAATAACTTATGTTGGTAACACTAGTGTCTGGCTCATATCTTGCAACATTATATGTTGGTAACACTAGTGTCTGGATCATATCTTGCAACATTATATGTTGGTAACACTAGTGTCTGGATCATATCTTGCAACATTATATGTTGGTAACACTAGTGTCTGGATCATATCTTGCAACATTATATGGTGGTAACACTAGTGTCTGGATCATATCTTGCAACATTATATGTTGGTAACACTAGTGTCTGGATCATATCTTGGCTGGTGCAGAGTTTGTTATCCTGGAGGGATGATAACGAATAAGCATGTCAATATTACGTTCGTTACAGTAATAAGATTATGTATGTATTAGTTAAACAGGTACTGACAACATTGGTAAATTTAGCACCTTGAGGGGAACGGAGAGACCACTGGGTATGTTGGAGAAGGACGGTGTGACCCCTGGGTATGATGGAGGAGGACGGTGTGACCACTGGGTATGATGGAGGAGGACGGTGTGACCCCTGGGTATGATGGAGGAGGACGGTGTGACCACTGGGTATGATGGAGGAGGACGGTGTGACCACTGGGTATGATGGAGGAGGACGGTGTGACCACTGGGTATGATGGAGGAGGACGGTGTGACCACTGGGTATGATGGAGGAGGACGGTGTGACCACTGGGTATGATGGAGGAGGACGGTGTGACCACTGGTATGATGGAGGAGGACGGTGTGACCCCTGGGTATGATGGAGGAGGACGGTGTGACCACTGGGTATGATGGAGGAGGACGGTGTGACCACTGGGTATGATGGAGGAGGACGGTGTGACCACTGGGTATGATGGAGGAGGGTGGTGTGACCACTAGGTATGATGACTTCTACCTGAGAGGTCAGATCATCATACCCAGTGGTCTGACCTTCGTAGTGTAAGTTCGGACCTTCATGTTCAAGGGTCATGCCTCAGTTATAGAGAGGTAGATGCAAACAGTTGTAGTCCTCACCAGTTGTAGTCCTCACCAGTTGTAGTCCTCACCAGTTGTAGTCGTCACCAGTTGTAGTCCTCACCAGTTGTAGTCCTCACCAGTTGTAGTCCTCACCAGTTGTAGTCCTCACCAGTTGTAGTCGTCACCAGTTGTAGTCCTCACCAGTTGTAGTCCACACATACCTAAGTAAGACCTTCATAATGTTACGGTTGTTAACAACGTACCACTACGTGTTGGTTGGCCAGGCACTCCCTCTCCGGCACGGACATGCAGGCCAAGGACTACGACGGCAGGACAGCGCTGCACATAGCCACGTCTGAGGGTCACCTGGATATTGTCGAGTACCTCCTGCAGAACTGCCAGGTCCACCCCCTGCCCAAGGTAACTAACTCCCTCTTCACTGACTGTAGCAAGCTCGTCATCCTAGCCCTTCCTACCACTCTCTCTCTCTCTCTCTCTCTCTCTCTCTCTCTCTCTCTCTCTCTCTCTCTCTCTCTCTCTCTCTCTCTCTCTCTCTCTCTCTCTCTCTCTCTCTCTCTCTCTCTCTCTCTCTCTCTGTTTCTCTCTCTCTCTCTCTCTCTCTCTCTCTCTCTCTCTCTCTCTCTCTGTTTCTCTCTCTCTCTCTCTCTCTCTCTCTCTCTCTCTCTCTCTCTCTCTCTCTCTCTCTCTCTCTCTCTCTCTCTCTCTCTCTCTCTCTCTCTCTCTATCTCTCTCTGTTTCTCGTTAAGACAATCAGTTATGACCATTTACTCCCCTGTTTCCGTCACTCCTCACTACCAAACTAAACACTAAATCTAACTTGATATTGATATTGATAGCACTATACACGCAATCCAAAAATCCTCAAACACCTCACCATGATCCATACTTACAATGATGATCCTACCTGGCCAATCAACAACTCCGTTTTCCCATAAGACATTCAACAGCAGTACCATCCACTCTAGCCGCTTTGTCATTCGTTCCCAAAATCACCAGCGTTCCTGCCCTGTACACGGGCTTCAGTTCACTAACCATTCGTAATTCATCGCCAGGAAATCCTACTTCTGTGTAAGTTCTGGAATAAAGTTTACTCCTCCATACGAGGGAGTGAGAACCTGGCTACAGTACACACTTCCCATATTCAGTCAGCTATTTTCTGTTTCTCTTCCGTCTCACTCACCACAATATCCAAAGTTGTCTTATGTTTCTCATATGTGTTGCTGTTATCTTCTTTACCATGTCTCCTCCTCTCTACCTATTGCACATTGTCACAATGTCTTGTACAAATGAATCACTTCTTTCTTATATGAGCTGAGACGGCACGTGTAGCAGAGGTCCTGATCAAGGTTACCCCATTAACGATTTTCCAAAAGAAGGAACGGAGAGGTGAGGCTCGCTCATTCCTCAGTTCTTAACGCCACCTCGCTAACGCGGGATAAGGCAAACATATATATAAAAAAAAAAGATAATATATATATATTTTTTTTTTCTTAATTTTCCAAAAGAAGGAACAGAGAACGAGGCCAGGTGAGGATATTCCCTCAGAGGCCCAGTCCTCTGTTCTTAACGCTACCTTGCTAACGCGGGAAATGGCGAATAGTATGAGAGAAAAGAAAAGATATATATATATATATATATATATATATATATATATATATATATATATATATATATATATATATATATATATATATATATATATATACATATATATATATATATATATATATATATATATATATATATATATATATATATATATATATATATATATATATATATATGTATATATATATATATTTGTATGTAGCATTTATGGATTTGGAGAAGGCATATGATAGAGTTGATAGAGATGCTCTGTGGAAGGTATTAAGAATATATGGTGTGGGAGGCAAGTTGTTAGAAGCAGTGAAAAGTTTTTATCAAGGATGTAAGGCATGTGTACGTGTAGGAAGAGAGGAAAGTGATTGGTTCTCAGTGAATGTAGGTTTGCGGCAGGGGTGTGTGATGTCTCCATGGTTGTTTAATTTGTTTATGGATGGGGTTGTTAGGGAGGTGTATGCAAGAGTTTTGGAAAGAGGGGCAAGTATGAAGTCTGTTGGGGATGAGAGAGCTTGGGAAGTGAGTCAGTTGTTGTTCGCTGATGATACAGCGCTGGTGGCTGATTCATGTGAGAAACTGCAGAAGCTGGTGACTGAGTTTGGTAAAGTGTGTGAAAGAAGAAAGTTAAGAGTAAATGTGAATAAGAGCAAGGTTTTTAGGTACAGTAGGGTTGAGGGTCAAGTCAATTGGGAGGTGAGTTTGAATGGAGAAAAACTGGAGGAAGTGAAGTGTTTTAGATATCTGGGAGTGGATCTGGCAGCGGATGGAACCATTGAAGCGGAAGTGGATCATAGGGTGGGGGAGGGGGCGAAAATTCTGGGAGCCTTGAAGAATGTGTGGAAGTCGAGAACACTATCTCGGAAAGCAAAAATGGGTATGTTTGAAGGAATAGTGGTTCCAACAATGTTGTATGGTTGCGAGACGTGGGCTATGGATAGAGTTGTGCGCAGGAGGATGGATGTGCTGGAAATGAGATGTTTGAGGACAATATGTGGTGTGAGGTGGTTTGATCGAGTAAGTAACGTAAGGGTAAGAGAGATGTGTGGAAATAAAAAGAGCGTGGTTGAGAGAGCAGAAGAGGGTGTTTTGAAATGGTTCGGGCACATGGAGAGAATGAGTGAGGAAAGATTGACCAAGAGAATGTATGTGTCGGAGGTGGAGGGAACGAGAAGAAGAGGGAGACCAAATTGGAGGTGGAAAGATGGAGTGAAAAAGATTTTGTGTGATCGGGGCCTGAACATGCAGGAGGGTGAAAGGAGGGCAAGGAATAGAGTGGATTGGAGCGATGTGGTATACCGGGGTTGACGTGCTGTCAGTGGATTGAATCAAGGCATGTGAGGCGTCTGGGGTAAACCATGGAAAGCTGTGTAGGTATGTACATTTGCGTGTGTGGACGTATGTATATACATGTGTATGGGGGTGGGCTGGGCCATTTCTTTCGTCTATTTCCTTGCGCTACCTCGCAAACGCGGGAGACAGCGACAAAGCAAAAAAAAAAAAAAAAAAAAAAAAAAAAAATATATATATATATATATATATATATATATATATATATATATATATATATATATATATATATATATATATATATATTTATATATATATATATATATTTTTTTTTTAAACTATACGCCATTTCCCGCGTTAGCGAGGTAGCGTTAAGAACAGAGGACTGGGCCATTGAGGGAATATCCTCACCTGGCCCCCTTCTCTGTTCCTTCTTTTGGAAAATTAAAAAAAATTGAGAGGGGAGGATTTCCAGCCCCCCGCTCCCTCCCCTTTTAGTCGCCTTCTACGACACGCAGTGAATACGTGGGAAGTATTCTTTCTCCCCTATCCCCAGGGAAAAAATATGTATATATATATATATATATATATATATATATATATATATATATATATATATATATATATATATATATATATATATATATATATATATATATATATATATATATATTCTTAAGAGTCCAAAGGGAAAACAAACTACGATAAGTTCCCAAGTGCACTTTCGTGTAATAATCACATCATTAGGGGAAACACAAGAGAGAAATATAACAGTCAGTTGATATACAACGAAGAGACGTAGCTAGGACGCCATCTGGTGTACATACTGCAAACCGACATTCAGTAGGAACCAATCACTTTCCTCTCTTCCTACTTGTACACATGCCTTACATCCTTGATAAAAACTTTTCACTGCTTCTAGCAACTTACCTCCCACACCATATACTCTTAATACCTTCCACAAAGCATCTCTATCAACCGTATCATATGCCTTCTCCAGATCCATAAATGCTACACATAAAAGTATTTCTCACATACATTCTTCAAAGTAAAAACCTGACCCACACATCCTCTACCATTTCTGAAAAACACTACTCTTCCCCAATTTGATGCTCCGTACATGCCTTTACCCTCTCAGTCAATACCCTCCCTTGTAATTTACCAGGAATATTTTTTTTTTTTTTTTTTTTTATACTTTGTCGCTGTATCCCGCGCTTGCGAGGTAGCGCAAGGAAACAGACGAAAGAAATGGGCCAACCCCCCCAATACACATGTATATACATACGTCCACACACGCAAATATACATACCTACACAGCTTTCCATAGCTTACCCCAGACGCTTCACATGCCTTGATTCAATCCACTGACAGCACGTCAACCCCGGTATACCACATCGCTCCAATTCACTCTATTCCTTGCCCTTCTTTCACCCTCCTGCATGTTCAGGCCCCGATCACACAAAATCTTTTTCACTCCATCTTTCCACCTCCAATTTGGTCTCCCTCTTCTCCTTGCTCCCTCCACCTCCGACACATATATCCTCTTGGTCAATCTTTCCTCACTCATCCTCTCCATGTGCCCAAACCACTTCAAAACACCCTCTTCTGCTCTCTCAACCACGCTCTTTTTATTTCCACACATCTCTCTTACCCTTACGTTACTCACTCGATCAAACCACCTCACACCACACATTGTCCTCAAACATCTCATTTCCAGCACATCCATCCTCCTGCGCACAACTCTATCCATAGCCCACGCCTCGCAACCATACAACATTGTTGGAACCACTATTCCTTCAAACATACCCATTTTTGCTTTCCGGGATAATGTTCTCGACTTCCACACATTCTTCAAGGCCCCCAGAATTTTCTCCCCCTCCCCCACCCTATGATCCACTTCCGCTTCCATGGTTCCATCCGCTGCCAGATCCACTCCCAGTTATCTAAAACACTTCACTTCCTCCAGTTTTTCTCCATTCAAACTCACCTCCCAATTGACTTGACCCTCAACCCTACTGTACCTAATAACCTTGCTCTTATTCACATTTACTCTTAACTTTCTTCTTCCACACACTTTACCAAACTCAGTCACCAGCTTCTGCAGTTTCTTACATGAATCAGCCACCAGCGCTGTATCATCAGCGAACAACAACTGACTCACTTCCCAAGCTCTCTCATCCACAACAGACTTCATACTTGCCCCTCTTTCCAAAACTCTTGCATTTACCTCCCTAACAACCCCATCCATAAACAAATTAAACAACCATGGAGACATCACACACCCCTGCCGCAAACCTACATTCACTGAGAACCAATTACTTTCCTCTCTTCCTACACGTACACATGCCTTACATCCTCGATAAAAACTTTTCACTGCTTCTAACAACTTTCCTCCCACACCATATATTCTTAATACCTTCCACAGAGCATCTCTATCAACTCTATCATATGCCTTCTCCAGATCCATAAATGCTACATACAAATCCATTTGCTTTTCTAAGTATTTCTCACATACATTCTTCAAAGCAAACACCTGATCCACACATCCTCTACCACTTCTGAAACCACACTGCTCTTCCCCAATCTGATGCTCTGTACATGCCTTCACCCTCTCAATCAATACCCTCCCATATAATTTACCAGGAATACTCAACAAACTTATACCTCTGTAATTTGAGCACTCACTCTTATCCCCTTTGCCTTTGTACAATGGCACTATGCACGCATTCCGCCAATCCTCAGGCACCTCACCATGAGTCATACATACATTAAATAACCTTACCAACCAGTCAACAATACAGTCACCCCCTTTTTTAATAAATTCCACTGCAATACCATCCAAACCTGCTGCCTTGCCGGCTTTCATCTTCCGCAAAGCTTTCACTACCTCTTCTCTATTTACCAAATCATTTTCCCTAACCCTCTCACTTTGCACACCACCTCGACCAAAACACCCTATATCTGCCACTCTATCATCAAACACATTCAACAAACCTTCAAAATACTCATTCCATCTCCTTCTCACATCACCACTACTTGTTATTACCTCCCCATTTGCGCCCTTCACTGAAGTTCCCATTTGCTCCCTTGTCTTACGCACTTTATTTACCTCCTTCCAGAACATCTTTTTATTCTCCCTAAAATTTAATGATACTCTCTCACCCCAACTCTCATTTGCCCTTTTTTTCACCTCTTGCACCTTTCTCTTGACCTCCTGTCTCTTTCTTTTATACATCTCCCACTCAATTGCATTTTTTCCCTGCAAAAATCGTCCAAATGCCTCTCTCTTCTCTTTCACTAATACTCTTACTTCTTCATCCCACCACTCACTACCCTTTCTAATCAACCCACCTCCCACTCTTCTCATGCTACAAGCATCTTTTGCGCAATCCATCACTGATTCCCTAAATACATCCCATTCCTCCCCCACTCCCCTTACTTCCATTGTTCTCACCTTATATATATATATATATATATATATATATATATATATATATATATATATATATATATATATATATATATATATATATATATATATATATATATATATATGAGAAGTTTCTATCGAGGATGTAAGGCATGTGTACGTGTAGGAAAGGTTTAGGGTGCTTTAATTTAGATCCAATAGAATATATCTTCTCAAACTCATCATCAGTAAACTCAGGACTGCAAATACGTAATGCCGTGAGGAACATAGATCGAAATGATAATTTGACTCTGTCATGTTGAGATGAGTAGTAATGGATATATGAGCATACATGTATCCACACAGTCTGACTACATAGCCAGACCACACCACCTGACCACTTCATCTGACCACACACCCTGACCCCACCGCCTGACCACACTGTCTGACCACGCAACCTGACAACACCGCCTGACCACACTGACCCCACACCCCCTGACCACTGCTCCTAGCCACATGTGGCAGACGACACAACCTGGCCACTTCTCCTGACCTCACCGCCTGACCACATCCCCTGACCACACCACCTGAACATACCACCTGACCACATGACCTGACCACACCGCCTAACCACTCCACCTAACCACACTGCCTGAACACACAACCTGACCACACAGCTTGACCATACCACCTGGCGACACAACCTGACCACACCACCTGACCTCACCCCCGGCCCACACCGCCTGCCCACATCGCCTGACGACAAAGTCTGACCATACAGCCAGAGCACATAGCCTAACCACACAGCCTGACGACACAACCTGACCACACCGCCTGACGACATGACCTGACCACACCGCCTGACGACATGACCTGACCACACCGCCTGACGGCATGACCTGACCACACCGCCTGACGACATGACCTGACCACACCGCCTGACGACATAACCTGACCACACCGCCTGACGACACAGTTTGACCACACCGCCTGACGACACAGCCTGACCACACCGCCTGACGACACAACCTGACCATACCGCCTGACGACACAACCTGACCACACCACCTGACCTCACCACCTGACCATACCACCTGACCACACACCTGACCACACCACCTGACGACACAACCTGACCAACACACCTGACCTCCACCACCTGACCACACCACCTGACGAACAACCTGACCACACCACCTGAGACACAACTACACCACCTGACCTCACCACCTGACCATACCACCTGACCTACACCAACCATGACCACACCACCTGACCTCACAACCTGACCATCCACCTGACGACACAACCTGACACCTGACACAACCTGACCACACCACCTGACCATCACCACCTGACCTCACCACCTGACCATACCACCTGACGACACAACCTGACCACACCACCTGACCACACACAACCTGACCACACACCTGACCACCACTACCCTACCTGACAACCACCTGACCACTGACACACCACCTGACCTCACCACCTGACCACACCACCTGACGACACAACCTGACCACACCACCTGACCTCACCACCTGACCACACCACCTGACCACACCACCTGACCACACCACCTGACCTCACCACCTGACCATACCACCTGACGACACAACCTGACCACACCACCTGACCTCACCACCTGACCACACCGCCTGACGACACAACCTAACCACACCACCTGACGACACAACCTGACCACACCACCTGACCACACCACCTGACCTCACCACCTGATCACACCGCCTGACGACACAACCTGACCACACCACCTGACCTCACCACCTGACCACACCACCTGACGACACAACCTGACCACACCACCTGACCACACCACCTGACCACACCACCTGACTCACCACCTGACCACACCACCTGATCTCACCACCTGACCATACCACCTGACGACACAACCTGACCACACCACCTGACCTCACCACCTGACCACACCGCCTGACGACACAACCTGACCACACCACCTGACCTCACCACCTGACCACACCGCCTGACGACACAACCTGACCACACCACCTGACCACACCACCTGACCACACCACCTGACTCACCACCTGACCACACCACCTGACCTCACCACCTGACCACACCGCCTGACGACACAATCTGACCACACCACCTGACCTCACCACCTGACCACACCGCCTGACGACACAACCTGACCACACCACCTGACCATACCGCCTGACGACACAACCTGACCACACCACCTGACCACACCACCTGACCTCACCACCTGACCACACCGCCTGACGACACAGCCTGGCCACACCACCTGACCACACCACCTGACCACACCACCTGACCACACCACCTGACCTCACCACCTGACCACACCACCTGACCACACCACCTGACCTCACCACCTGACCACACCGCCTGACGACACAACCTGACCACACAACCTGACCTCACCACCTGACCATATCGCCTGACGACACTGCCTGACCATATCGCTTGATCACACAACCTGACCTCACCACCTGACCTTACCGCCTGACCACACAACCTGACCACACCGCATAACCACACTGTCTGACGACACACCCTGACTACATACTGACCACTTCACCCAACCACACGTACTGACCTCACCGCCTGACTAGACTACCTGACCACATCACCTGACAGCACCGCCTGACCACACATCCTGACCACATCGCCTAACCACACTACCCGACCACATCACCTAACCACACCACCAAACAACACCGCCTGACCACACCGCATAACTACACCGCCTGACCACACCACCTGATCACACAGCCTGACCACACAGCCTGACCACACAGCCAGACCACACCACCTGACCACATCACCTGACCTCACACCCTGACCGCACCACCTGACCACACAGCCTGACCACACAGCCAGACCACACCACCTGACCACACCACCTGACCACATCACCTGACCTCACACCCTGACCGCACCACCTGACCACACTGCCTGACCACACAGCCTGACAACACACCCTGACCACACTGACTACACACACCCTGACCACCCCTCCTAACCACACACCCGAACCACACAGCCTGACCACTCCGCCTGACTTCACTGCCTGACTGCATCGCCTGACCACACCACCTGAACACACCACCTGACCACACCACCTGACCACACCACCTGACCACACCACCTGTACACACCACCTGACCACACCGCCTGACCACACCACCTGACCATACCGCCTGACCACTTCTTCCACCCACACTGGCTGACGACATAGCCTGACCACACCGCCTGACGATATAGCCTGACCACACCACCTGACCACACCACCTGACCACACCGCCTGACCACACCACCTAGGCACACCAAATGACCATACCACCTGACCACACCGCCTGCCCACACTGCCTGAGCATACCACCTGACCACACCACCTGGCCACACTGCCTGACCACACCGCCTGACCACACTGCCTGACCACACCACCTGGCCACACTGCCTGACCACACCACCTGACCACACCACCTGACCACACCACCTGGCCACACCGCCTGACCACACCACCTGGCCATACTGCCTGACCACACCACCTGGCCACACTGCCTGACCACACCACCTGGCCACACTGCCTGACCACACCGCCTGACCACACTGCCTGACCACACCACCTGGCCACACTGCCTGACCACACCACCTGACCACACCACCTGACCACACCGCCTGGCCACACCGCCTGACCACACCACCTGGCCATAGTGCCTGACCACACCGCCTGGCCACACTGCCTGACCACCCACTTCATATTTACCTGGACTTGCCGTGAGCCACAGTAATGCCATATGCCTCTGTCCTCAGGATCGGTGGGGTAGGACACCGCTGGATGACGCCCACAGCTTCAGCTACCCCGAGTGTGGTGACCTGATCGTAGAATGCTGTAAAAAGAGAGGCATTGACGTCCCTCCGCTGGTCACCGACTTGGGCACGTCAGACTAGATTGCATTCCAGTCAAGCAGGTGAAGGTGTCGTGCGATGCTCGGAGCTGCCGTCGCCTCAGTCTTGTGACGATAAAAGATTCAATTCTACGTTTTGTTCTGCATACCTGATACCATGGGACACCTTACAGCTTGTCTTGAGGTGCTGATGTGGCAGGGACATCCACGGGAAAGTTGACATCAATAAAAGACATGTTGCCAAAGAAGTCATGTTGTTAAGCAGGAAATATAAGACACATCTTGATGAAGACTTACCAAATATGTTGTAATATAGTGTATGCATCTGCTATACTTAGCGCTTCACTATATATATATATATATATATATATATATATATATATATATATATATATATATATATATATATATGATGATCACACTTGTCCATGATGATAGTATAAAGATGAAATCGCACTTCAGTAGGAGTTCATACAATTTCATTTAACATGTAATTTTTCTATACATGTGGCACGACATGTTTCGTGTAGACAATCCACTTCATCAGGTGCCAGTACGTAACAAGATTATCTAAATTTCAACATCACACTTGGTTTCTGCCGTACAGCGATTGGTGTTGTACGGCAGGAACCAAGTGTGATGTTGGGATTTATATAACTGTTAAGTCCTGGCACATGATGAGGTGGACTGTCTCCATGGAACATGTCGTGCCACATGTATAGGAAAATTACATGTTAAATGATATTGTATGAACTCCTACTGAAGTGCGATTTCACCTTCATATATATATATTCTCTTTGCCTGCATAATTAATGACAGTAAGACGTACCCATAAACAGTCTTTATTTGTTTACAATTTTCTGAATAATTTCTCTATTTTGTTATTTGTTATATGTTTTCCAGGAGACAGGGGAGTGTATAGTACAAGTTAGTTCACTTATGACCCTTGGTATTGAACTTTTTTTAAAGATAGAATTAATATTTTTATATAAACCAATAAAGCATCCCTGTTGCCCCTCCATGGTAAAATCTCATTCATAAAGCCAGAAAAAGAATTATTGATAGTAAGGATAGAATAATTGGTCATAATATTGATAGTTAGGATAGAATAATTGGTCATAACATTGTTGTGTTAGTGAGACTCCCCAGCCGTGACCCGCTCTGGGCAGGCTCAGGTGGAGGAGCAACAGTCGTAAAATAATGATATGATCGTCTCTTGTTATTATGGCTATGTTCTTTATGGATGAGTTTGTCATGGGGTAAGGTAGAGGTAGGTCAGCTGGTTCAACCACCGTTATGTGTATTCCTCTTCTGTAGTTATAACGTTAGCCAGTAAGGTACTGTTGTATCAAATGAAGACTTTTCACTTGGTGCAGCTATACACTGGAAACACATTCAATATACACTTTAGTCTTGATCAATTTGCAAGTAGCAGTCTCTTGAAAATATAACGAAACAATCATGACAACGTACGATGATAAGAGACAACGTACGATAATAGGAGACAACGTACGATAATAGGAGACAACGTACAATAGTAGGAGACAACGTACGATAGTAGGAGACAGTGTACGATAATAGGAGACAACGTACGATAGTAGGAGACAACGTACGATAGTAGGAGACAACGTACGATAATAGGAGACAACGTACGATAGTAGGAGACAACGTACGATAATAGGAGACAACGTACGATAATGGGAGACAACGTACGATAATAGGAGACAACGTACGATAATATATGAGACAACATACTAGGAGACAACGTTCGATAATAGGAGACAACGAACTATGATGATTACCAAATAAATTTCAGTTTTGTGGTTTGAGATTTTCATGTTTGAAAACCAAGAGACGAAAGTTGACTTCACCCAGTGGAAGGTGTTGGGGAACCTCGTACATAGTGGTAAAACAAAATAGAAACAGAGGAAGGAAATATTCATTGTATCTTAATACTGAAGGCCGACCCTTACAGGCCAACCCAGAGACAAACTTTTACTTCCTTAAAGAAATATGAATAATGGGGAAGATATATCCATTTTGCACCTGTAGATAGATTTTTGTATCTAGGATAAGAGTTGACATTTAGCTGGTACATTGTGTTATTTTTAACATGTTAACTTAGATATACTCTATCTCTTGAATATGTGTAACAGTATTTAACAATAAAGGTTAAATATTTATTCTACATCATACGTAAATAGTAAAGATACTAATCATTAAAAATTATCATAGAAAAATATTACTTAATTATAATCTATCTCTTGAATATGTGTAACAGTATTTATCAATAAAGGTTGAATATTTATTCTATATCATACGTATATAGTAAAGATACTAATCATTGAAAATTATCATAGAAAAATATTGATAAGTTATTTTGTTATTTCTTGAGTTCTCTTTTTGACGTTACGTATATCAAATGATGATCAATTGTTAAGCCTCGATCCATAACAAATATGACGTCAGTTATGAGGTCTGACTGATGAGAAGGAATGAGAACATTGTGTGAGATTCAGACAAACTGATCATTCTTGTCTAACTTCTTCAATTGTGATAAATGCGAACATTTCATTGTAAAAAATCATGTTCGAATAAATTATATGAACGGTTCAGTTATTTTATTCTGTTTGCCTCTATGCCAGTAATAAGAGATATGTCTGCCTATGTCTTATCATTGTCTGCCTCTGTGCCAGTGGTAAGGAATATGTCTCTTCTGAGTTGTTATTATCCGTCTTTCCTAATGGTAAGAAATATGTCTGCTCTGGGTTATCATTATCTGAAACACGTCTGCTCTGGGTTATCATTATCTGAAACACGTCTGCTCTGGGTTATCATTATCTGAAACACGTCTGCTCTGGGTTATCATTATCTGAAACACGTCTACTCTGGGTTATCATTATCTGAAACACGTCTGCTCTGGGTTATCATTATATGAAACACGTCTGCTCTGGGTTATCATTATCTGAAACACGTCTGCTCTGGGTTATCATTATCTGAAACACGTCTGCTCTGGGTTATCATTATCTGAAACACGTCTACTCTGGGTTATCATTATATGAAACACGTCTGCCCTGGGTTATCATTATCTGAAACACGTCTGCTCTGGGTTATCATTATATGAAACACGTCTAGCTCTGGGTTATCATTATATGAAACACGTCTGCTCTGGGTTATCATTATCTGAAACACGTCCTGCTCTGGGTTATCATTATCTGAAACGACGTCTGCTCTGGGTTATCATTATCTGAAACACGTCTGCTCTGGGTTATCATTATCTGAAACACGTCTACTCTGGGTTATCATTATCTGAAACACGTCTTCTCTGGGTTATCATTATCTGAAACACGTCTGCTCCTGGTTATCATTATCTGAAACACGTCTGCTCTGGGTTATCATTATCTGAAACACGTCTGCTCTGGGTTATCATTATCTGAAACACGTCTGCTCTGGGTTATCATTATATGAAACACGTCTGCTCTGGGTTATCATTATCTGAAACACGTCTGCTCTGGGTTATCATTATCTGAAACACGTCTGCTCTGGGTTATCATTATATGAAACACGTCTGCTCTGGGTTATCATTATCTGAAACACGTCTGCTCTGGGTTATCATTATATGAAACACGTCTGCTCTGGGTTATCATTATATGAAACACGTCTGCTCTGGGTTATCATTATCTGAAACACGTCTGCTCTGGGTTATCATTATCTGAAACACGTCTGCTCTGGGTTATCATTATCTGAAACACGTCTGCTCTGGGTTATCATTATATGAAACACGTCTGCTCTGGGTTATCATTATCTGAAACACGTCTGCTCTGGGTTATCATTATCTGAAACACGTCTGCTCTGGGTTATCATTATCTGAAACACGTCTGCTCTGGGTTATCATTATCTGAAACACGTCTGCTCTGGGTTATCATTATCTGAAACACGTCTGCTCTGGGTTATCATTATCTGAAACACGTCTGCTCTGGGTTATCATTATCTGAAACACGTCTGCTCTAGGGTTATCATTATCTGAAACACGTCTGCTCTGGGTTATCATTATCTGAAACACGTCTGCTCTGGGTTATCATTATCTGAAACACGTCTGCTCTGGGTTATCATTATCTGAAACACGTCTGCTCTGGGTTATCATTATCTGAAACACGTCTGCTCTGGGTTATCATTATCTGAAACACGTCTGCTCTGGGTTATCATTATCTGAAACACGTCTGCTCTGGGTTATCATTATCTGAAACACGTCTGCTCTGGGTTATCATTATCTGAAACACGTCTGCTCTGGGTTATCATTATATGAAACACGTCCGCTCTGGGTTATCATTATATGAAACACGTCTGCTCTGGGTTATCATTATCTGAAACACGTCTGCTCTGGGTTATCATTATCTGAAACACGTCTGCTCTGGGTTATCATTATCTGAAACACGTCTGCTCTGGGTTATCATTATATGAAACACGTCTGCTCTGGTTTATCATTATCTGAAACACGTCTGCTCTGGGTTATCATTATATGAAACACGTTCTGCTCTGGGTTATCATTATCTGAAACACGTCTGCTCTGGGTTATCATTATCTGAAACACGTCTGCTCTGGGTTATCATTATCTGAAACACGTCTGCTCTGGGTTATCATTATATGAAACACGTCTGGCCTGGGTTATCATTATCTGAAACACGTCTGCTCTGGGTTATCATTATCTGAAACACGTCTGCTCTGGGTTATCATTATCTGAAACACGTCTGCTCTGGGTTATCATTATCTGAAACACGTCTGCTCTGGGTTATCATTATCTGAAACACGTCTGCTCTGGGTTATCATTATCTGAAACACGTCTGCTCTGGGTTATCATTATCTGAAACACGTCTGCTCTGGGTTATCATTATCTGAAACACGTCTGCTCTGGGTTATCATTATCTGAAACACGTCTGCTCTGGGTTATCATTATCTGAAACACGTCTGCTCTGGGTTATCATTATCTGAAACACGTCTGCTCTGGGTTATCATTACCTGAAACACGTCTGCTCTGGGTTATCATTAACTAAAACCCGTCTGCTCTGGGTTATCATTATCTGAAACACGTCTGCTCTGGGTTATCATTACCTGAAACACGTCTGCTCTGGGTTATCATTATCTGAAACACATCTGCTCTGGGTTATCATTATCTGAAACACGTCTGCTCTGGGTTATCATTACCTGAAACACGTCTGCTCTGGGTTATCATTACCTGAAACACGTCTGCTCTGGGTTATTATTATCCGGCATTGTTCAGGTGGTTAGAAATAAAACCTTTCTTTTTATCATTCTCTGAGGTTTTGTCAGTGGTTAGAAATATGTCTCTTGTGGTTTATCATTGTCTGGCATTGTCTAAGTGGCTAGAAATAAGATTTTTCTGTGTTATTATGTTTGCCTCTGTTCCAGTGGTTACAGTGAGTCCGGTCTGTGCTATCATTGTCCCAGTGGTTAGAAATAAACCTTGTCTGGGTTAACACTGCCTGGCACTTCCCGGTGGTAAGAAATATGTCTTCTCTGGGTTATCAATGTTTGCTTCTGTGCCAGTAGTGAGGATTCCTCCTTCTCTGGGTTAGTGTATCGCTCTAAGTTCCTTGTTAAGCTTATGATAAAAGAAAATTTACTTTGCTTCAATATGAATTGTTTCATTACATGTTTCTCTGTGGACCATTTACCACTTAAGAGTTTATGAGATGTGTGGCCTTCATGATACAATACTGCTTCTCGGCTTATGTTGTTGTTGTGAGATGTGTGGCCTTCATGATACAATACTGCTTCTCGGCTTATGTTGTTGTTGTGAGATGTGTGGCCTTCATGATACAGTACTGCTTCTCGGCTTATGTTGTTGTTGTCGCTTGTTATTGAAGTTAACAACATGACCCAACCACTCAGGGTAGGAAGCATTACCAGCCTGACTTTGGAATGTTGAGGTGACTCCCGGAACCATGGATGAATATATAACATAAATGAAGGAATAAAGAACACTTTTTTAAACTGTAGTAATGCTGTGATGATATTCACTAAGTGTGTAAAGGTGAACAGTAAGTTATGAACAATTTGACGTTGGTTGAGTTACAGTGATATAGCAGCTGTAATACACAATTGTGGGAAACTAAGCTATATGCTAACTTAAGTGTGACTAAGCTATATGCTAACTTAAGTGTGACTAAGCTATATGCTAACTTAAGTGTGACTAAGCTATATGCTAACTTAAGTGTGACTAAGCTATATGCTAACTTAAGTGTGACTAAGCTATATGCTTGCTTAAGTGTTCACTTGTTCATGAATTATTTACATACATTTACAAGAACAGTTGTAGGACTGTTCTTGCAGCTGTCTGCACGAGCACCTCTTGGTTGTGGTGATGGAGGTTGGAGGGTGGAGCGGGAGGTCTGGGTGCCACAGTGAGGGTCATGCTGGTGTACGGCGGTCACAAAGTGTTGACCTCGGGCGATCGTAGTTCTGAACGGCTTAAACCACTCGAGAACATTTTCACTGAGTCGCTGGTTCACTGGTAAAGTGATCTATCTCGTCTACAATGTTGGATTCATTGCAAGTTGAGAGACTCGTGTGAAGATGGTACGACCAATCAGGCTGGTCCAATTATCCAGCTTGGGTGGGGGGGGGAGACAGTTTGACAGTTGACCTCTGCCGGCTGAAGAGCGCCACTGGCCCACGTCAAACCCCAGCAGGTTGTAGACAGCAGCCACGCGAGGAAGTGCTTCCCTCCTGACTTAGATGTGTTGACGCGGCAGCCGCAACCATCTCACACTCAGTCATCATAGGCAGCAGCCAGCCAGCCAGGGAAGTATCAGACTTAGGTGTGTTGCAATGATGACTGGAACCATCTCACTCCCTCCGTGTTAGGTTAGGTTAGGTTAGGTTAGGTTAGGTGTGTTGAAATGATGACTGGAACCATCTCACTCCCTCCGTGTTAGGTTAGGTTAGGTTAGGTTAGGTTAGGTGTGTTGAAATGATGACTGGAACCATCTCACTCCCTCCGTGTTAGGTTAGGTTAGGTTAGGTTAGGTTAGGTGTGTTGGAATGCTGACTGGAACCATCTCACTCCCTCCGTGTTAGGTTAGGTTAGGTTAGGTTAGGTGTGTTGCAATGATGACTGGAACCATCTCACTCCCTCCGTGTTAGGTTAGGTTAGGTTAGGTTAGGTTAGGTGTGTTGGAATGCTGACTGGAACCATCTCACTCCCTCCGTGTTAGGTTAGGTTAGGTTAGGTTAGGTTAGGTGTGTTGAAATGATGACTGGAACCATCTCACTCCCTCCGTGTTAGGTTAGGTTAGGTTAGGTTAGGTTAGGTTAGGTTAGGTGTGTTGGAATGATGACTGGAACCATCTCACTCCCTCCGTGTTAGGTTAGGTTAGGTTAGGTTAGGTTAGGTGTGTTGAAATGATGACTGGAACCATCTCACTCCCTCCGTGTTAGGTTAGGTTAGGTTAGGTTAGGTTAGGTTAGGTGTGTTGGAATGATGACTGGAACCATCTCACTCCCTCCGTGTTAGGTTAGGTTAGGTTAGGTTAGGTTAGGTTAGGTTAGGTGTGTTGGAATGATGACTGGAACCATCTCACTCCCTCCGTGTTAGGTTAGGTTAGGTTAGGTTAGGTTAGGTTAGGTTAGGTGTGTTGAAATGATGACTGGAACCATCTCACTCCCTCCGTGTTAGGTTAGGTTAGGTTAGGTTAGGTTAGGTTAGGCTAGGTGTGTTGGAATGATGACTGGAACCATCTCACTCCCTCCGTGTTAGCTTTGGTTCTTCCAGTTTGGTACACATTAAACTGCCAGGCTAAACATCATATTTCTTATACACAAGAGTAAGACCACCTCTTTCCTAACACACAACTAAAATTTCTGTGTCGTCAGCATTAATCATGTCGTCAGTCATTCCATTCATTCGCCTCTTACACTATAATACATCATAACATTTTTGTTCTTCATCAACTTGTATTTTACTTAACTTCATGATATTTCCACTAGTTGCTCTGTCCCTACATCTCTCGAAGAACTGTTCACTCTACGTCATTAAGTCCGTTCTTACGTTTAAGGGTCATGATCAAGTCACCCCTTACACATTTTCTTCTGCGATGTACAAATTCAAGGCCTTTAATCTTTACCTGTAACTCGGCTTTCGTACTTCTGGCACCATCTTTGTTCCCTCCTCTGAACCTTCTCTATTAATTCTTTGTCCTTCTTTACTAATATCTCCCGGTGGGATCCCATGTCTCTCACTCATAGATTCCTGCACCTTACAGTCTGCTGAGAACATTCGTATCAAGGCCTTCTTTCACGCTGTACCAGTCTCAATATTTACATTTATCTGGGTTAAACTTTATATAACACCTCCAAATTTTGGAGATTCTTTTATGTTCCCTTGTAAGTTGATACAATGCTCTATGTTCCCTTGTAGATTGAAGCAATCCTCTAGATTCCCTAGTAAGTTGATGCAATGATTTAAGACTCCATGTAAGTTGATGCAATGCTCTAGATCCCCTAGTAGGTTCATGTAATCATTTAGGCCTCCTTGTAAGTCAATGAAATCCTCTATCTCTTCTTGTAAGTTCATGCAATCCTCTAGGTCCCTTTGTATGTTGATACAATACTCTATGTCCCCTTGTAAGTTGATGCAATCCTTTACTCTCCCTTGTAAATTGAGGCAACCCTCTAGGCCCCCTTTTAAGTTGACGAAATCCTCTAGGTCCCCTTGTAAGTTGAATTAATGTTCCAGGTCCCCTTGTAAATTGAGGAAACCCATTATGTCCCCTTGTAAGTTTATGCAGTCCTTTAGGTCCCGTTGTAAGTGGATGCAATACTCTAGTTCCCCTTATTACTTGATACAATACTTTATGTCATCTTGTAAGTTGATAGAACCCTCTATGGCCCCTTGTAAGTTCATGCAGTTCTCGATGTCCCCGTGTAATTTGATGCAGTCCGTTAGGTCTCCATGTAAGGTGATGCAATGATCTAGGTCCCCCTGTAAGATGATACAACATTAAATCACATATAAGTTGATGTAATGCTCTAAGTCCCCTCGGAAGTTTATTCAATCGTCTAGGTCCCCTTCGAAGTCGATGCAATGTTTTAGGTCCCCTTGTAAGTTGATACGATACTCTCTGTCCCCTTGTAAGTTGATACAATCCTATACGTCACATTGTAACTTTATACAATACTCTATGTCTTCTCGTAACTTGGTACTATCCTCTATGTCCCCTTGTAAGTTAGTGCAAATCTCTATGTCCCCTTTTAAATTGACGCAATCCTCTATATCTACTTGTAAGTTCGTACATTCCTCTAGTTCCCCTTGTTAGTTGATGCAATGCTCTAGGTCCACTTGTAAGTTGATACAATACCTAGGTCCCTTGTAAGTTGATACAATACCTAGGTCCCTTGTAAGTTGATTCAAAGCTCTAGATTCCCCTGAAAGTTGATATAAAAATCTATGTCCCTTCGTAAGTTGATGCAAACATCTGTGTCCCCTTGTAAGTTGATGCAATCCTTTAGGTGCCCTTGTAAGTTGAAACAATGCTCTGTGTCCCCTTTTAAGTGTTACAATCCGCTACTTAGCTTGTGCAATCCTCTCGGTCCCCTTGTAAGGTGATGCAATGCTCTACTTTGCTTTATAAGTTGATACAATAATCTATGGCCCCTTGTAAGTTCATTCATTCCTCTATGAGACCGTGTAAGTTGATGCAGTCTTTTAGGATCCGTTTTTTAAACTGATACAATGTTCTATATAGCCTTTATCAGTTGGTGCAATCCTCTGGGTCCCCTTGTAAGGTGATGGAATCCTTTATGTCCCTTTGTAAGTTGATGCAATGCTCCATCTCCCCTTGTAAGCTAATACAATACTCTACATCCCTTGTAAGTTGATGCAATGCTTTAAGTCCCCTTGTAAGTTGATGCAATGCTCTAGGGCGCCCTTGTAAGATGATATATGCTATATTCCCTTGTAGGTGATGCAATGCTCCAAGTCCCTTTGTAATCTGGTGCAATCCTCAAGGTCCCCTGGTAAACTGGTGTAATCCTTCTGGTCCCCTTGCAAGTTGGCGCAATCTTCCAGGACCCTTGCAAGTTGATGCAATGTTCCAGATCCCATTGTAAGTTGATACAATGCTTTATGTCCCCTTGTAAGTTGGTGCAATTCTCTAATTCTCATTGTAAGTTGACACAATACTTTATGTCCCCTTGTAAGTTGATGCAATCCTCTAGGACCCAACGTAAGTTGAAGCAATGTTCTAGGTCCTCTTGTAAGTTGATACAATACTCTACGTCACCATGTTAGTGCAGTCCCTAGGTCCCCTTCTAAGTTGATGAAGTCCTTTAGGTCTCCTTGTAAGTTGATGCAATGCTCCAAAACCCCTTTTCAGGTGATGCACTCCTGTAGGTCCCCTTGCAATTTGATACAATACTCTATGTACCCTTATGAATTAATACAGTGCTATAAGTCCCCTTGTAGGATAATGAAATGCTACAGATACCCAAGCAAGTTGATGCAATCATTTTGGTCCCTTGTAAGTTCATGTAATAATCTAGGTCCCCTTGTGAATTGATAAAACTTCCTAGGTCCCCTTGTAAGTTGAGACAATCCTTTAGGTCCCCTTGCAAGTTGAGACAAAACTCTATGTCCCCTTGTAAGTTGGTGCAATCCTCTATGTCCCCTTGTAAGCTGGTGCCATCTACTGCGTCCCATTGTAAATTTGTCCAATTCTCTAGGTTGATGCAATATATTAAGTCCCCTTGTAAGTTGATACAACACTCTATACCC
Source organism: Panulirus ornatus (assembly GCF_036320965.1). Classification (NCBI taxonomy): domain Eukaryota; kingdom Metazoa; phylum Arthropoda; class Malacostraca; order Decapoda; family Palinuridae; genus Panulirus; species Panulirus ornatus. Next base: position 36,156,214 of record NC_092229.1, read on the forward strand.
CCTTTAAATTGATGCATTCCTTTAGGTCTCCTTATAAATTGTTACAATACTCTATGTCTCCTTGTAGGTTAATGCAATGCTCTAAGTCTCCCTATAAGATGATGCAATGCTCTAGAACCCCTAGTAAGTTGATACAATCATTTAGGTCCCCTTGTTAGTTGATACAATACTGTATGTCCCCTCGTAAGTTGGTGCAGTTATCTATGTCCCCTTGTAAGGTCATCTAATTCTCTAGCTCCCCTTGTAAGTTGATGCAAACTCTACATCCCCTCGTAAGTTGAAAAAATACCCTATCCCCTTGTAAGGCGATACAATACTGTACGTTCCCTTATGAGTTGGTGTTACCCTCTGAATCTCTTTGTAAGTTGATTTAATTCTTTAGGTCCCCCTTATACGTTATTGTAATGTTTTAGGTCCCCTTGCAAGTTGATGCAAAGCTCTAGATCTCCCTTTATGTTGATACAACACTCTATGTCTCCTTGTAAGTTAGTGCAAATCTCTATGTCCCTTTGTAAGTTGATGCAATCCTTTAGGTTCCCCTGTAAGTTGAAACAATATTCTATGTTCCCTTCAAAGTTAGTGCAATCCTCTGTGTTCTCTTGTGAATTGGTGCAATCTACTATGTCCTCTTTTAAGTTCGTGTAATCCTCTAGGTACCCCTCTAAGTTGATACAATGCTCTAGGTCTCCCTATAAGTTGATACAATACTCTTTGTCCCCTTGCAATGTGATCCAATCCTCTATGTCCCCGTGTAAGTTCATGCAATCCTTTAGGTCTCCTTTTAAGCTGATGCAATGTTCTAGGTTACCTTGTAAGATGATACAATACTCTATGTCCCCTTGTAAGGTGATCCAACCCTCTATGTCCCCGTCTAAGTTAATGCAATCCTCTAGGTCTCCTTGTAATTTCATGCGATCATCTAGATCCCCCTATAAAATGATTCAATACTCTAGATACTCATCTAAATTCATTAAATCCTGTAGGCCCCCTTCTAAGTTGATGAACTGCTCTAAAACCCGATTTAAGTTGATGTACTCCTGTATGTCCCCTCGCAAGTTAGTGCTATCCTCTCGGTCTCCTTGTAAGTTGATTCAATTCTTTAGGTCCCGTTGTAAATGGATGCAATCCTCTAGGTCCCCTTGTAAGTTGGTGCAATGTTCTAGGTCTCCTTGTAAGTTGGTGCAATGTTCTAGGTCCCCTTGTAAGTTGGTGCAATGTTCTAGGTCCCCTTGTAAGTTCATATGATACTGTATGTCCCGTTGTAAGTTGAATCAATGCTCTAAGTCCCCTTCTAAGTTGAAAAGATACCTTATGTTCCCTTGTAATTTGGTGCAATCCTCAAGGTCCCCTTGTAAGTTGATTCAATCCTATAGGTCTCCATGTAAGATGATGGAATGCTCTAGATCCAGTTTTGAGTTGATTATTTTCCACTAGGTCCCTCTTGTAATAGGCGGAATGCTCTAAAACCCTTTGTAAGTTTATGCAATGCTCTAGGTTCCCTTATAAATTGATGAAATCCTCTAGGTCCCCTTGTAAGTTGATGCAATGTTCTAAATCACCCACTATGTTGATCCAATCCTCTGGGACCCCTTGTAAGTAGATACAATACATTATGTCACTTGTAACTTGAAACAATGCTCTAAGTCACCTTCTAAGTTAATGCAACTCTCTAAGTCCCCTTGCAATTTCATGCAATCCTCTAGGTCACCCTGGAAGTTGATCCAATGCTCCATATCCTCTTGTGAGCTGATGCAATCATCTAAAATCCCTTGCAAGTTGATGAAATGCTCTAGGTACCCTTGTAAGTTGTTACAATACTCTATGTCACCTTGTAGGTTAATGCAGTACTCTAAGTCCCCTTGAAAGATGATGCAATGCTCTAGATCCCCTAGCGAGTTGATGTAATCATTTAAGTACCTTGTAAATTGATGCAATGCTCTAGGTTCTCTTGTAAGCTAATGAAATCCTCTACGTCCCCTTGTAAGTTGGTGCAATCTTCTAGGTCCCCTCATTAGTTGATGCAATACTATTAGTCCCCTAGTAAGTTGGTGCAATCTTCTAGGTCCCCTCATTAGTTGATGCAATACTATTAGTCCCCTAGTAAGTTGGTGCAATCTTCTAGGTCCCCTCATTAGTTGATGCAATACTATTAGTCCCCTAGTAAGTTGGGGCAATCTTCTATGTCCCCTAGTGAGTTGATGCAATATTCAAGGTGCCCTGGTAAGTTGATAAAATATTCTATGTCCTCTTATAAGTTGATGCAATCCTCTAGGTCCTATTGTAAGTTGATGCAATCCTTTAGGTTCCCTTGTAAGTTGATACGATACTCTATGTCCCGTTATAAGTTAGTGCAATCCTCTATGTCCCCTAGTAAATTGGGGCAATCCTCTATGTCCCCTTGTAAGTTTATGAAATCTTCTAGTTCCCTTTGTAAGTTGATGCAGTCATCAGATACCCTTGTAAGTTTATGCAATTCTCTAGTTTCCCTTGTAAATTGATGAAATCCTCTACGTGTTCCTCTTAGTTGATGCAATCCTCTAGATCCACTCGTAAGTTGGTGCAATTCTTTTGGCTCCTTGTAATTTGGTGCAATCTTCTAAGTCCCCTTGTAAGTTGATGCAATGTTCTAGGTGCCCCTTGTAAGTTGATACAATAATCTACTTACCTTCTAACCTAACCCAAAGCTCTAGATCACCTTGTAAGTTGATACAATACGCTATGTCTCCTTATAAGTTGGTGCAAACCTTTATGTCCCCTTGTCAGTTGATGCAATTCTTTAGGTCCCCTTGTAAATTGAAGCAATAAGCTATGTCCCCTTCTAAGTTGGTGTGATCCTGTATGTCCCCTTGTAAACTGGTGCAATCCACTAAGTAAGTTCATGCAATGCTCTTGGTCGCCTTATAAGTTGATACAATACTCTTCCTCCCATTGTAAGGTTATCCAATCTTCTATGTCCTGTGTAAGTTGATGCAATCCTTCAGGTCCCCTTTTTAATTGATGCCATGTTCTAGGTCCCCTTGTAAGTAGATACAATACTCTATGTCCCTTTATAAGTTGGTGCGATCCTTTAGGTATCCTTGTAAGATGGTGCAATCTTCTAGGAACCATTGCAAGCTGATGTATTGTTCCAGGTCCCCTTGTAAGTTGGTGCAATCCTCTATGTCCCCTTGGAAGTTAGTGCAGTCCTCTGGGTCCCTTATAAGTTGATGCGATCATCTAGGTTACCTTGTAAGTTAGTGCAGTCCTCTGGGTCCCCTTGTAATTTGATACAAATCTCTAGGTCCCCCTGTAAGACGACTGAATACCCTGGATCCCCTAGTAATTTGATGCAATCCTCTAGGTACCCTTGTAAGTTGATGCAATCATTTAGGTCACCTTGTAAGTTGATGCAATATTTTTGTTCCCTTGTAAGTTGATACAATACTCTGTTTCCTTGTAAGTTAGTGCAATCCTCTAACTCCCCTTGTAAGTTGATGCAGGCCTTTAGGTCCCCTTGTAAGTTGGTGCAATTCTCTAGGTCCCCTTTTAAGTTGAGGTAATGTTCTAGTTCCCCTTGTAAGTTGATACAATGCTCTATGTCCCGATGTATGTTGGTGCAATCCTCTAAGTCAACTTCTAATTTGATGCAATTCCCTAGGTCAACCTGTAAGATTATTCATTGCTCTAGATACCCTTATAAGTTGATGAAATCCTTTAGGTACACTTGTAAGTTGATGCAATGTTCTTGGTCCCCCTGTAAGTTGATGAAATCCTTTACGGCCTATTGTAATTTGGTGCAATTCTCTGGGTCCCTTCGTAAATTGATGCAATCCTTTTAGTCCTCTTGTATGTTCGTGCATTCTTCTAGATCTCCTTATAAGTTGATGCAGTCATTTAGGTACTCTTGTAAGTTGATGCAATGCTCTAGGTCTCCTTGTAAGTTGGTGCAATCCTCTAGGTTCCCTTCCTAGTTGACACAATCCTTTAGTTCGCTTCGTAAGCTGTGGCAATCCTCCAGGTCCCCTTATATGTTGGTGCAATGTTCTAGGTCCCCTTATATGTTGGTGCAATGTTCTAGGTCCCTTTATATGTTGTTGCGATGTTTTAGGTCCCCTTGTAAGTTCATACAATAATTTGTTCCCATTTAAGCTAATGCAATCCTCTAAGCCCCCTTGTAATATGATTCAATGCTCTAGATCCCCCTCTAAGTTGATAAAATCCTATAAGCCCCCTTGTAAGTTGATGCAATGCTCTAAAACCCCATTTAAGTTCGTGCACACATATAGGTTCCTTTGCAAGTTGATATAATTATCTATATCCCCATGCAAATTAATGCAATGCTGTAAGTCCTCTTGTAAGATAAAGAAATGTTCTAGATGCCCTAAGAAGTTGATGTAATCATTTAGGTACCTTGTAAGTTGATGAAATCCTCTAGGTCACCTTGTAACTTGGTGCAATCCTCTAAGTACCCTTGCGATTTGGTGTAATACTTTTGGTCCCCTTATAAGTTGTTTGAATCTTCTAGGTCCCCTTATAAGTTGATTCATTGTTATAGGCCCCCTTATAAGTTGATTCATTGTTATAGGCCCCCTTATAAGTTGATTCATTGTTATAGGTCCCCTTGTAAGTTTACACAATACACCATGACCCATTGTGAGTTGTTGGAATCTTCTAGATCCCCTTGTAAGTTGATGCAATCCTTTAGGTCCCCTTGTAAGTTTGTGCAATCCCACTGGTCCTCTTATAAGTTGACGCAATGTTTTTGGTCCCCTTGTAATCTGATACAATAATCTATGTTTCCTTGTAATTTTATGCAGTTCTTTTGGTCAACTTGTATGTTAGTACAGTCCTTTAGGTCGCCAGGTAAGTTGATGCAATCCTTTAGGTCCCCTTGTAAGTTGATGCAATGTTCTAGGTCCCCTTGTAAGTTGACACAATACTCTAGGTCCCCATGTAAGATAGAGCAATCCTCTCGGTCACCTTGTAATTTCATGCAATCTTCTAGATCCCCTGTAAGATCATTCAATGCTTTTCATCCACTTCTAAGTCGATGAAATCCTCTAGGTCCTATTAGAAGTTGATGTAATGCTCTTTAGAAAACTTTTAAGTTGATGCACTCCTGTAGGTCACCTTGTAAATTGATAAAATACTCTATATCCCGTTGTTGGTGCAATCCACTAGGTCCACTTATGTTGTATAGCTGAGGCCAGTGAATTTGCCAGAGTGATGTTAAGTAAAGTAATATAGAGAGAGATCTATGTATCAAGAATGAATGATATTGTGTTACGAGAGAGCCATGTTTATTATGCTATTATAAATATATCTTTATAGATCTTTATCTGTGTTCGGTATTTGACCAACTTGAGAAGAAGGGAAAATTAGGTTTATCATTACGGCCGTCAGCTGTCAGCCTTTAGCCAGATTGTGAGAGAATCTGTGTCTAGCCCTAATCTTTATGTTAACAGAAGCTGTTATTTCAGTTATCTGTTTTAATGGGCCAATGGGCTGATTATACACCATTTAATGTGTAATGGGTAGAGGCAGAACGTAACATGGGGGCCCGTCCGGGATCTTGAACTGTGGAACCTGCTGTCTGGGATTGTGAACTGTGGAACCTGTTGTCCAGGATATGAATACGTGAACACAGTCCAGTGAGCTGAAATTGTGAAACCATGTAATTCAAGCTGTCCGAATTGTTGTGGGTTAGTACTCTACTGTGCTCTCTTGAAATATATGGAGAAGATTTCTCTAAACAAGTAAGTGTTCATACTTGTAAATACAGTGTGTTTAAACATGACAGATAACGTTAAGAAGTTTAGTGAAACCCAGGATATACATTTTCTGTACCAGTGTAGTAAAGATGAACTGAACCAGGTGGAAGTTGATTATGGAATATCTCTGATGACACATGTCAAAAGTGACATGCAGAGAGAACTGATTGACCAGTTGGTGTCCTTATCAATATTGAAGGATCCTCAAGATGTTGATAATAGTGAAAAAGTTGCAATGGAGAAATTAAGATTAGAATTTTAGCTTAAGAAAATACAAATAGAGGTAGAGAAAGAGAGAATCCAGGCTGATAAAGAAGTAAAGCTTAGACAATCAGAAATAGAAGAAAGGACAAGTTCAAGAAGAAAATTTGGAGATAAAGATGATGAAGTCAGTCAGTTACCTGAGTTTATAGAAAAAGAAGCTGAGGACTTCTTTGTTCAGTTTGAAAAACTTGCAACTATTAAAAAATGGGATGAAATTGACTGGGCTATGTTGGTGCAGAGTAAATTCAAGGGTAAGGCTAGAGAGGCATATGAATGTCTTAGTTTAATGGAATCAGTAGATCATAAGGCTGTTAAGGAAGCAGTATTAATAACTGTGGAATTGGACGCAGAAACATACAGGAGAAGGTTTAGGGACGTCAAGAAAATTAGCGGACAAACTCACCTGGAGATGGCTAGAGAATGTGGGATGACGTTTGACAGATGGTGTAAAACAAAATTTAGAAACAATTGAGGAGCGGAGGCAACTAATCCTGTTGGAACAGTTCAAAAGTGGCTTACAACCTGAAATATATTATGAAATATGGAAGGGTGGAGTGAAAAATGTGACGGAAGCAGCCAGGATGGCTGACCAGTTAGAATTAGCTAACAAATATTGTAAGAAAGAAATAGCATGTAAACAACGTATGATAGAGTAGTAGACAGAATTATGTCAAAATTTATAAATATCTACATTATGCAAGACAGAGTAATATAAGGAATTATGAAAAACTTATAGATATCCACACTATTCAAATGTTCAACAGCCTAGTCAACATATTTTGTGGAAGGTTCACATAACTATGAGCCACAAAACAATGCAGGAGATTCCAAAGACAAACACAATACAGGCATTCAAGACCTCAGTTTAGTCATAGCCCTTATGTTACTAGACAGGAGAGACCACTAATGAAATGTTTGGGATGTGGAGAATTTGGTCATGGTAAATATCAGTGTCAAAAATCACCAAAGACGATAAGATAAAATGTTGTTTGGGAACAGAAACATGATATTAGTAAGGTAAGAAGTAATGAATATAATGTGGGTAAACCAAAGTGTGCAATTTATGAGCCATATATTACTGAAGGAAAGGTTGGAATTAAAGGTAGTCCTGAGAAGAAAGTTTTTATATGAGGGATACTGGAACAAGGCAGAGTTTAATTCTGAAAGATGTCTCACAGTGGACAATGGAGTCTTACTCCGGGGAAAAAATGAATGTAAAAGGGTTAGGTTAGGTTATGTTAGGTTAGGCAAGCCTATAACCTTGAAATCTTCCAGAAGCTTCTGGCGATCCTCCTCCCACTGCTGGGCAATGGGGACATCAGGGTTAACATGGGCCGGGCATCAGTTGTGGAGCGACTTAATCTGCTGCGGGTAGTTACCAGGGATGATGATGAGGGCTCTGGCGTCAGGCTAGGAGAGCAGGACGTCCTCTATGTCATGTCGACGGTGGTGTCGGTTGACACATCTCCCAGGGTGAGAATTGCCTTGAATGATGCCACAGGTGACAATTTACTGCTGTTTGCCCCGAGAACCTCTTCGTCCTGCAGACAGGAGAGGTCAGACTCATGGAGACCAAGCTGTTGCAGCGGTAGAGCGTTTACAGCAAAGCAACTCGACGTGTCTCGTCAGGTAAAAACACTATGACGTTGACTTTGGGCGCGTGACGCTTGGCTGGGGACCTGTGGACGTCACTGAGCTTCAGGCAACGGCCAGCTTCACCTGTCGGCTTGTTGTTGTCGCGGAGTTCCTGCGGATCTTGTAGTTTGTTGCGACACACTTTCTTGAAGTGCACCGTGTGTGTGGCCACAATAGCAGCACTTCTCTCCCCAGGAATGACACCGCTTTTCTCGTCCTTCATGATGTACCGCCGCACCTCAGCCATCACACTACTGGCGACGTTCTGCTTGTTGTTTGATGGCGCGCGTTGATGAGCGCTTGCGACGCTGTGACTCATTTGAACAGTCTGAGACTTCCCTGCCAGGTCTACCTCGGTGCTGTAGGCTGACTCCTCGCTGCGACACAAGGACAGGCTGTCAGGAGGAGGTGCAGCCCTTTGCACTCCACACTCCCCGGGCCATCCCCCTCGCCTAGCCAGCAGACACCAGGCAAGTGTCAGACAGGTTTGTGCAACAAGGGATCATCCAGCCACCAGGTGACGAGGTATCGGAGTGTTGTCATCCCATGGTGGACACATCGAAGCACAAGAGAGGAGTCCCCATCACCGTCGACCTCACCAAGCGGAACAAGCAAGTTTTACGGTTCACCCACCTTACCCCAGCAACACGCAGCGCTGTTGAGGAGGTCGCTCCCGGCTCCAGATATTTCACCATGATGGACGCGGTACTGGCAGTATCCGCTAACAAAGGAGGCGAAGCTGGTCACCACCTTCATCACGCCGTGGGGACGTTACAAATATCTACGCGGCCACATGAGATTCGTGTCCACAGAGGACGACTGTGCAAGGTCGTGGATAACCTGTTCGTATCTTTCAACGATGTGGGAAACCCGAGGGTGTGACTGCAGACCCAGCTAAGGTGAGTGTGATCGCGGATTCCACCCCCCCCCCCCCCCCCTTCTCACCCAAAATCACGGACCGCAGCTCATTTTTGGGTCGCGTGAACTAGCTAGCAGACTTCACCCCCGAGCACAGCAACAGCGGCAGACAGCCTCCGCTCCCTTCTCAGCCCCAGAAATGATTTCGTGAGGACCACCAACTCAAGTTCTCGTCCACCTTGATCCCGCCCTTCCTACAGTTCTGCAGACACGCCTCGCGTCTGAAAGGTGTGGAAGACTTCTCGTTCTTTTTGCGACGCGGAGACAAGCTAAGCGATTGTGGAGTTAGAACTCGTGGCGGCTGTGTGGCCATGAAAAGTGCCTCCTGTATCCGTCGGGCCTACCACATGTCGATCTCCTCTTGGATCACAAGCCGCTGGTGCCCATGTTGAACGACTACACACGGACGCTGTGGAGAACCCACGTCTTCTGCGTCTGAAGACGACGACGCAGTTTTCCTTCACGACAGTGTGGCGTAAGGGTAAGGAGCATGCAATCCCCGACGCGCTCTCCCGCACACCTGTGGATGACTCGACTCAGGCAGACCTTGAGGTAGAGGCGGACGTCACCTGACGTGGCTGCAAGATGGCCAGAGCAGTGGACGCTGTCCCCGATCACCTCCGTGACCCCCGTCATCCAGGAGGTACGTACAGCTGCTGCCCAGGATGACACCTGCCGCGGGTTTTATATGACGCTTCCACCCTCCGGCAAGGAACAATAGCCTGTAACCGCTGGTTCACTCCCTGGCCAGCGACCAGCTACCATCGTCGCCTCTGATCTTTCTCCTCGTCAGACGGCCTTATCTTGGACAAGACGTGTCTAATGGTCGTCCTAGTGAAAGGAGTGGCATCGGCCCGCCTTTCATGGACCCTACGGCTCCGAAAGCTGGCGAAGGTGGACTCAGCGTGGGTAAGTGAAGGAACGGTCATCAGCCGCTTTCCCTTGGCTTCTGCTGGCACCCGACATACCAACGGTGGCTCGTACGTTATTCCCGAGGGATTTTTTCAACGTAGCGGCTGCCATGGAACGTAGCGGCTGCCATGGAACATCGGCTGCCATGGAACGAAAACCCGTGACAAGGGTAGACGCCCCGGAGGAGTACACACGGTACTGCCGCCTGTAGGAAGTAGAGGACCGCGGACAGGTGATGAAGGCAGCCACTGTGTTCAGTTCTAAGACCATCATTTGCAGTTGTCCTACTGAACCAGCAAACAAAGCTGGACAACTCCCGAGTCTTAGCTGTTAAGTGGCTTATACTGGATTACCACTTAACGGAGCTAGGGCTTCAGGCGTCACGATCACACGAATTACACTGGTAATTTTTTCCTGTCTGTGGGAAAACTTGCGTCGTGGAGCGGAAGGGAGGGGGCGAAGGTTCTGGAAGCATTGAAGAATGTGTGGAAGGCGAGAACGTTATCTCGGAAAGCAAAAATGGGTATCTTTGAAGGAATAGTGGTTCCAACAATGTTATATGGATGCGTGGCATGAGCTAAACATAGTGTTTTTCGGAGTAGGGTGGATGTGTTGGAAATGAGATGTTTGAGGACAATATGTGGTGTGAGGTGGTTTGATCGAGTAAGTAATGTAAGGGTAAGAGAGATGTGTGGTAATAAAAAGAGTGTGGTTGAGAGAGCAGAAGAAGGTGTATTGAAATGGTTTGCTCACATGGAGATAATGAGTGAGGAAAGATTAACGAAGAAGATACACTTCTCAGAGGTGGAGGGAACGAGGAGAAGTGGGAGACCAAATTAGAGGTGGAAAGATGGAGTGAAAAGGATTTTGAGCGGTCGGGGCCTTAATATGCAGGAGAGTGAAAGGCGTGCAAGGAATACAGTGAATTGGAACGATGTGGTATACCAAAGTCGACGTGCTGTCAATGGATTGAACCAGGGCATGTGAAGCGCCTGGATTAAACCATGAAAAGTTTTGTGGGGCCAGGATGTGGTAAGGGAGCTGTGGTTTCGGTGCATTACACATGACAGCTAGAGACTAAGTGTGAATGAATGTGGCTTTTGTTGTCTTTTCTTAGCACAACGTTAAAATTCTTAGGTATGTATATGTGCGTGTGTGGACGTGTATGTATATACATGGGTATGTGGGTGGGTTGGGCCATTCTTTCGTTTGTTTCCTTGCGCTACCTCACTAACGCAAAAGACAGCGACAGTGTAGGGAGGAATGGGATGTATTTGAGGAATCAGTGATAGCTTGGGCAACAGATGCTTGTGGCATGAGAAGCGTGGGAGGTGGGTTAATTAGAAAGGGTAGTGAGTGGTGGGATGAAGAAGTAAGATTATTAGTAAAAGAGAAGAGAGAGGCATTTGGACGATTTTTGCAGGGAAAAAATGCAATTGAGTGGGATATGTATAAAAGAAAGAGAAAGGAGGTCAAGAGAAAGGTGCAAGAGGTGAAAAAGAGGGCAAATGAGAGTTGGCGTGAGAGGGTATCATTAGATTTTAGGGAGAATAAAAAGATGTTTTGGAAGGAGGTAAATAAAGTGCGTAAGACAAGGGAGCAAATGGGAACATCAGTGAAGGGCGCAAATGGGGAGGTGATAACAAGTAGTGGTGATGTGAGAAGGAGATGGAGTGAGTATTTTGAAGGTTTGTTGAATGTGTTTGATGATAGAGTGGCAGATATAGAGTGTTTTGCTCGAGGTGGTTTGCAAAGTGAGAGGGTTAGTGAAAATGATTTGGTAAACAGAGAAGAGGTAGTAAAAGCTTTGCGGAAGATAAAAGCCGGTAAGGCAGCAGGTTTGGATGGTGTTGCAGTGGAATTTATCAAAAACAGGGGGTGACTGTATTGTTCACTGGTTGGTAAGGTTATTTAATGTATGTATGATTCGTGGTGAGGTGCCTGAGGATTGGCGGAATGCTTGCATAGTGCCATTGTACAAAGGCAAAGGGGATAAGAGTGAGTGCTCAAATTACAGAGGTATAAGTTTGTTGAGTATTCCTGGAAAATTATATGGGAGGGTATTGATTGAGAGGGTGAATGCATGTACAGAGCATTAGATTGGGGAAGAGCAGTGTGGTTTCAGAAGTGGTAGAGGATGTGTGGATCAGGTGTTTGCTTTGAAGAATGTATGTGAGAAATACTTAGAAAAGCAAGTGACATTTGTATATAGCATTTATGGATCTGGAGAAGGTATATGATAGAGTTGATAGAGATGCTCTGTGGAAGGTATTAAGAATATATGGTGTGGGAGGCAAGTTGTTGGAAGCATTTAAAAGTTTTTATCGAGGATGTAAGGCACGTGTACGTGTAGGAAGAGAGGAAAGTGATTGGTTCTCAGTGAATGTAGGTTTGCGGCAGGGGTGTGTGATGTCTCCATGGTTGTTTAATTTGTTTATGGATGGGGCTGTTAGGGAGGAGAATGCAATAGTTTTGGAAAGAGGGGCAAGTATACAGTCTGTTGTGGATGAGAGAGCTAGGGAAGTGAGTCAGTTGTTGTTCGCTGATGATACAGCGCTGGTGGCTGATTCATGTGAGAAACTGCAGAAGCTGGTGACTGAGTTTGGTAAAGTGTGTGAAAGAAAGTTAAGGGTAAATGTGAATAAGAGCAAGGTTATTAGGTACAGTAGGGTTGAGGGCCAAGTCAACTGGGAGGTAAGTTTGAATGGAGAAAAACTGGAGGAAGTAAAGTGTTTTAGACATCTGGGAGTGGATCTAGCAGCGGATGAAACCATGAGAGAAGAGAGAGGCATTTGGACGATTTTTGCAGGGAAAAAATGCAAATGAGTGGGATATGTATAAAAGAAAGAGAAAGGGGGTCAAGAGAAAGGTGCAAGAGGTGAAAAAGAGGGCAAATGAGAGTTGGCGTGAGAGGGTATCATTAAATATTAGGGAGAATAAAAATATGTTTTGGAAGGAGGTAAATAAAGTGCGTAAGACAAGGGAGCAAATGGGAACTTCAGTGGAGGGCGCTAATGGGGAGGTGATAACAAGTAGTGGTGATGTGAGAAGGAGATGGAGTGAGTATTTTGAAGGTTTGTTGAATGTGTTTGATGATAGAGTGGCAGATATAGAGTGTTTTGCTCGAGGTGGTTTGCAAAGTGAGAGGGTTAGTGAAAATGATTTGGTGAACAGAGAAGACGTAGTAAAAGCTTTGCGTAAGATGAAAGCCGGTAAGGCAGCGGGTTTGGATGGTGTTGCAGTGGAAGTTATCAAAAACAGGGGGTGACTGTATTGTTCACTGGTTGGTAAGCTTATTTAATGTATGTATGATTCATGGTGAGGTGCCTGAGGATTGGCGGAATGCTTGCATAGTGCCATTGTACAAACGCAAAGGGGATAAGAGTGAGTGCTCAAATTACAGAGGTATAAGTTTGTTGAGTATTCCTAGAAAATTATATGGGAGGGTATTGATTGAGAGGGTGAATGCATGTACAGAGCATGAGATTGGGGAAGAGCAGTGTGGTTTCAGAAGTGGTAGAGGATGTGTGGATCAGGTGTTTGCTTTGAAGAATGTATGTGAGAAATACTTAGAAAAGCAAGTGACATTTGTATATAGCATTTATGGATCTGGAGAAGGCATATGATAGAGTTGATAGAGATGCTCTGTGGAAGGTATTAAGAATATATGGTGTGGGAGGCAAGTTGTTGGAAGCATTTAAAAGTTTTTATCGAGGATGTAAGGCACGTGTACGTGTAGGAAGAGAGGAAAGTGATTGGTTCTCAGTGAATGTAGGTTTGCGGCAGGGGTGTGTGATGTCTCCATGGTTGTTTAATTTGTTTATGGATGGGGCTGTTAGGGAGGAGAATGCAATAGTTTTGGAAAGAGGGGCAAGTATACAGTCTGTTGTGGATGAGAGAGCTAGGGAAGTGAGTCAGTTGTTGTTCGCTGATGATACAGCGCTGGTGGCTGATTCATGTGAGAAACTGCAGAAGCTGGTGACTGAGTTTGGTAAAGTGTGTGAAAGAAAGTTAAGGGTAAATGTGAATAAGAGCAAGGTTATTAGGTACAGTAGGGTTGAGGGCCAAGTCAACTGGGAGGTAAGTTTGAATGGAGAAAAACTGGAGGAAGTAAAGTGTTTTAGACATCTGGGAGTGGATCTAGCAGCGGATGAAACCATGAGAGAAGAGAGAGGCATTTGGACGATTTTTGCAGGGAAAAAATGCAAATGAGTGGGATATGTATAAAAGAAAGAGAAAGGGGGTCAAGAGAAAGGTGCAAGAGGTGAAAAAGAGGGCAAATGAGAGTTGGCGTGAGAGGGTATCATTAAATATTAGGGAGAATAAAAATATGTTTTGGAAGGAGGTAAATAAAGTGCGTAAGACAAGGGAGCAAATGGGAACTTCAGTGGAGGGCGCTAATGGGGAGGTGATAACAAGTAGTGGTGATGTGAGAAGGAGATGGAGTGAGTATTTTGAAGGTTTGTTGAATGTGTTTGATGATAGAGTGGCAGATATAGAGTGTTTTGCTCGAGGTGGTTTGCAAAGTGAGAGGGTTAGTGAAAATGATTTGGTGAACAGAGAAGACGTAGTAAAAGCTTTGCGTAAGATGAAAGCCGGTAAGGCAGCGGGTTTGGATGGTGTTGCAGTGGAAGTTATCAAAAACAGGGGGTGACTGTATTGTTCACTGGTTGGTAAGCTTATTTAATGTATGTATGATTCATGGTGAGGTGCCTGAGGATTGGCGGAATGCTTGCATAGTGCCATTGTACAAACGCAAAGGGGATAAGAGTGAGTGCTCAAATTACAGAGGTATAAGTTTGTTGAGTATTCCTAGAAAATTATATGGGAGGGTATTGATTGAGAGGGTGAATGCATGTACAGAGCATGAGATTGGGGAAGAGCAGTGTGGTTTCAGAAGTGGTAGAGGATGTGTGGATCAGGTGTTTGCTTTGAAGAATGTATGTGAGAAATACTTAGAAAAGCAAGTGACATTTGTATATAGCATTTATGGATCTGGAGAAGGCATATGATAGAGTTGATAGAGATGCTCTGTGGAAGGTATTAAGAATATATGGTGTGGGAGGAAAGTTGTTAGAAGCATTTAAAAGTTTTTATCGAGGATGTAAGGCACGTGTACGTGTAGGAAGAGAGGAAAGTGATTGGTTCTCAGTGAATGTAGGTTTGCGGCAGGGGTGTGTGATGTCTCCATGGTTGTTTAATTTGTTTATGGATGTGGCTGTTAGGGAGGAGAATGCAAGAGTTTTGGAAAGAGGGGCAAGTATGCAGTCTGTTGTGGATGAGAGAGCTAGGGAAGTGAGTCAGTTGTTGTTCGCTGATGATACAGCGCTGGTGGCTGATTCATGTGAGAAACTGCAGAAGCTGGTGACTGAGTTTGGTAAAGTGTGTGAAAGAAAGTTAAGAGTAAATGTGAATAAGAGCAAGGTTATTAGGTACAGTAGGGTTGAGGACCAAGTCAACTGGGAGGTAAGTTTGAATGGAGAAAAACTGGAGGAAGTAAAGTGTTTTAGATATCTGGGAGTGGATCTAGCAGCGGATGCAACCATGAGAGAAGAGAGAGGCATTTGGACGATTTTTGCAGGGAAAGAATGCAAATGAGTGGGATATGTATAAAAGAAAGAGAAAGGAGGTCAAGAGAAAGGTGCAAGAGGTGAAAAAGAGGGCAAATGAGAGTTGGCGTGAGAGGGTATCATTAAATTTTAGGGAGAATAAAAAGATGTTTTGGAAAGAGGTAAATAAAGTGCGTAAGACAAGGGAGCAAATGGGAACTTCAGTGAAGGGCGCTAATGGGGAGGTGATAACAAGTAGTGGTGATGTGAGAAGGAGATGGAGTGAGTATTTTGAAGGTTTGTTGAATGTGTTTGATGATAGAGTGACAGATATAGAGTGTTTTGCTCGAGGTGGTTTGCAAAGTGAGAGGGTTAGTGAAAATGATTTGGTAAACAGAGAAGACGTAGTAAAAGCTTTGCGGAAGATAAAAGCCGGTAAGGCAGCGGGTTTGGATGGTGTTGCAGTGGAATTTATCAAAAACAGGGGGTGACTGAATTGTTCACTGGTTGGTAAGGTTATTTAATGTATGTATGATTCATGGTGAGGTGCCTGAGGATTGGCGGAATGCTTGCATAGTGCCATTGTACAAAGGCAAAGGGGATAAGAGTGAGTGCTCAAATTACAGAGGTATAAGTTTGTTGAGTATTCCTGGAAAATTATATGGGAGGGTATTGATTGAGAGGGTGAATGCATGTACAGAGCATGAGATTGGGGAAGAGCAGTGTGGTTTCAGAAGTGGTAGAGGATGTGTGGATCAGGTGTTTGCTTTGAAGAATGTATGTGAGAAATACTTAGAAAAGCAAGTGACATTTGTATATAGCATTTATGGATCTGGAGAAGGCATATGATAAAGTTGATAGAGATGCTCTGTGGAAGTTATTAAGAATATATGGTGTGGGAGGCAAGTTGTTAGAAGCATTTAAAAGTTTTTATCGAGGATGTAAGGCACGTGTACGTGTAGGAAGAGAGGAAAGTGATTGGTTCTCAGTGAATGTAGGTTTGCGGCAGGGGTGTGTGATGTTTCCATGGTTGTTTAATTTGTTTATGGATGGGGCTGTTAGGGAGGAGAATGCAAGAGTTTTGGAAAGAGGGGCAAGTATGCAGTCTGTTGTGGATGAGAGAGCTAGGGAAGTGAGTCAGTTGTTGTTCGCTGATGATACAGCGCTGGTGGCTGATTCATGTGAGAAACTGCAGAAGCTGGTGACTGAGTTTGGTAAAGTGTGTGAAAGAAAGTTAAGAGTAAATGTGAATAAGAGCAAGGTTATTAGGTACAGTAGGGTTGAGGGCCAAGTCAACTGGGAGGTAAGTTTGAATGGAGAAAAACTGGAGGAAGTAAAGTGTTTTAGATATCTGGGAGTAGATCTGGCAGCGGATGGAATCATGGAAGCGGAAGTGAATCATAGGGTGGGGGAGGGGGAGAAAATTCTGGGAGCCTTGAAGAATGTTTGGAAGTCGAGAACATTATCTCGGAAAGCAAAAATGGGTATGTTTGAAGGAATAGTGGTTCCAACAATGTTGTATGGTTGCGAGGCGTGGGCTATGGATAGAGTTGTGCGCAGGAGGGTGGATGTGCTGGAAATGAGATGTTTGAGGACAATATGTGGTGTGAGGTGGTTTGATCGAGTAAGTAATGTAAGGGTAAGAGAGATGTGCGGAAATAAGAAGAGTGTGGTTGAGAGAGCAGAAGAGGGTCTTTTGAAATGGTTTGGTCACATGGAGAGAATGAGTGAGGAAAGATTGACCAAGAGGATATATGTGTCAGAGGTGGAAGGAACGAGGAGAAGTGGGAGACGAAATTGGAGGTGGAAAGATGGCGTGAAAAAGATTTTGAGTGATCGGGACCTGAACATGCCGGAGGGTGAAAGGCGGGCAAGGAATAGAGTGAATTGGAACGATGTGGTATACCGGGGTCGACGTGCTGTCAATGGATTGAACCAGGGTATGTGAAGCGTCGGGGGTGAACCATGGAAAGTTCTGTGGGGCCTGGATGTGGAAAGGGAGTTGTGGTTTCGGTGCATCATTACATGACAGCTAGAGACTGAGTGTGTACGAATGGGGCCTTTGTTGTCTTTTCCGGGCGCTACCTCACATACATGAGGGGGGAAGGGGTTGGTATTACATGTGTAGCGGGGTGGCGATGGGCATAAATAAAGGCAGACAGTATGAATTATATACATGTGTATATATGTATATGTCTGTGTGTGTATATATATGTGTACATTGAGATGTATAGGTATGTATATTTGCGTGTGTGGACGTGTATGTATATACATGTGTATGTGGGTGGGTTGGGCCATTCTTTCGTCTGTTTCCTTGCGCTACCTCGCTAACGCGGGAGACAGCGACAAAGCAAAATGAATAAGGTATATATATATATATATATATATATATATATATATATATATATATATATATATATATATATATATATATATATATATATATATTTTTTTTTTTTCATACTATTCGCCATTTCCCGCGATAGCGAGGTAGCGTTATGAACAGAGGACTGGGCCTTTGAGGGAATATCCTCACCTGGCCCTCTTCTCTGTTCCTTCTTTTGGAAAAAAAAAAAAAAAAAAAAAAAATATTAAAAAATATATTAAAAAAGGGGGTGACTGTATTGTTGACTGGTTGGTAAGGTTATTTAATGTATGTATGACTCATGGTGAGGTGCCTGAGGATTGGCGGAATACGTGCATAGTGCCATTGTACAAAGGCAAAGGGGATAAGAGTGAGTGTTCAAATTACAGAGGTATAAGTTTGTTGAGTATTCCTGGTAAATTATATGGGAGGGTATTGATTGAGAGAGTGAAGGCATGTACAGAGCATCAGACTGGGGAAGAGCAGTGTGGTTTCAGAAGTGGTAGAGGATGTGTGGATCAGGTGTTTGCTTTGAAGAATGTATGTGAGAAATACTTAGAAAAGCAAATGGATTTGTATGTAGCATTTATGGATCTGGAGAAGGCATATGATAGAGTTGATAGAGATGCTCTATGGAAGGTATTAAGAATATATGGTGTGGGAGGCAAGTTGTTAGAAGCAGTGAAAAGTTTTTATCGAGGATGTAAGGCATGTGTACGTGTAGGAAGAGAGGAAAGTGATTGGTTCTCAGTGAATGTAGGTTTGCGGCAGGGGTGTGTGATGTCTCCATGGTTGTTTAATTTGTTTATGGATGGGGTTGTTAGGGAGGTGAATGCAAGAGTTTTGGAAAGAGGGGCAAGTATGCAGTCTGTTGTGGATGAGAGAGTTTGGGAAGTGAGTCAGTTGTTGTTCGCTGATGATACAACGCTGGTGGCTGATTCGCGTGAGAAGCTGCAGAAGCTGGTAACCGAGTTTGGTAAAGTGTGTGAAAGAAGAAAGCTGAGAGTAAACGTGAATAAGAGCAAGGTTATTAGGTACAGTAGGGTTAAGGGTCAAGTCAATTGGAACGTAAGTTTGAATAGAGAAAAACTGGAGGAAGTAAAGTGTTTTAGATATCTGGGAGTGGATTTGGCAGCTGATGGAACAATGGAAATATATATATTTCTTTTCTTTTAAACTATTCGCCATTTCATGCGTTAGCAAAGTAGCGTTATGAACAGAGGACTGGGCCTCTGCGGGAATATCCTCACCTGGCCTCGTTCTCTGTTCCTTCTTTTGGGAAAAAAAAAGAAAGGCTCACTCCTCTGTTCTTAACGCTACCTCGCAAATGCGGGAAATGGCGAATAGTTTGAAAGAAAAGAAAAGAATATATATATATATATATATATATATATATATATATATATATATATATATATATATATATATATATATATATATATATATATATCCCAGGGGATAGGGGAAAAAGAATACTTCCCACGTATTCCCTGCGTGTCGTATAAGGTGACTAAAAGGGGAGGGATCGGGGGGCTGGAAAACCTCCCCTCTTTTTTTTTTAATTTTCCAAAAGAAGGAACAGAGAAGGGGGCCAGGTGAGGATATTCCCTGAGAGGCCCAGTTCTCTGTTCTTAACGCTACCTTCCTAACGCGGGAAATGGCGAATAGTTTGAAAGAAAAGAAAAGAATATATATATATATATATATATATATATATATATATATATATATATATATATATATATATATATATATATATATATATATATATATATATATATATTTATAAAAATAAATATATATATATATCTTCTTTTCTTTTCTTTCAAACTATTCGCCATTTCCCGCGTTAGGAAGGTAGCGTTAAATTTTAAATTTCAGGAAGAATAAAAAGATGTTCTGGAAGGAGGTAAATAAAGTGCGTAAGACAAGGGAGCAAATGGGAACTTCAGTGAAGGGCGCAAATGGGGAGGTGATAACAAGTAGTGGTGATGTGAGAAGGAGATGGAGTGAGTATTTTGAAGGTTTGTTGAATGTGTTTGATGATAGAATGGCAGATATAGGGTGTTTTGGTCAAGGTGGTGTGCAAAGTGAGAGGGTTAGGGAAAATGATTTGGTAAACAGAGAAGAGGCAGTGAAAGCTTTGCGGAAGATGAAAGCCGGCAAGGCAGCAGGTTTGGATGGTATTGCAGTGGAATTTATTAAAAAAGGGGGTGCTGTATTGTTGACTGGTTGGTAAGGTTATTTAATGTATGTATGACTCATGGTGAGGTGCCTGAGGATTGGCGGAATGCGTGCATAGTGCCATTGTACAAAGGCAAAGGGGATAAGAGTGAGTGCTCAAATTACAGAGGTATAAGTTTGTTGAGTATTCCTGGTAAATTATATGGGAGGGTATTGATTGAGAGGGTGAAGGCATGTACAGAGCATGAGATTGGGGAAGAGCAGTGTGGTTTCAGAAGTGGTAGAGGATGTGTGGATCAGGTGTTTGCTTTGAAGAATGTATGTGAGAAATACTTAGAAAAGCAAATGGATTTGTATGT
The DNA here is from genome assembly GCF_036320965.1 of Panulirus ornatus. Classification (NCBI taxonomy): domain Eukaryota; kingdom Metazoa; phylum Arthropoda; class Malacostraca; order Decapoda; family Palinuridae; genus Panulirus; species Panulirus ornatus. Next base: position 36,176,150 of record NC_092229.1, read on the forward strand.
AGCATTTATGGATCTGGAGAAGGCATATGATAGAGTTGATAGAGATGCTCTGTGGAAGGTATTAAGAATATATGGTGTGGGAAGAAAGTTGTTAGAAGCAGTGAAAAGTTTTTATCGAGGATGTAAGGCATGTGTACGTGTAGGAAGAGAGGAAAGTGATTGGTTCTCAGTGAATGTAGGTTTGCGGCAGGGGTGTGTGATGTCTCCATGGTTGTTTAATTTGTTTATGGATGGGGTTGTTAGGGAGGTAAATGCAAGAGTTTTGGAAAGAGGGGCAAGTATGAAGTCTGTTGGGGATGAGAGAGCTTGGGAAGTGAGTCAGTTGTTGTTCGCTGATGATACAGCGCTGGTGGCTGATTCATGTGAGAAACTGCAGAAGCTGGTGACTGAGTTTGGTAAAGTGTGTGAAGAAGAAAGTTAAGAGTAAATGTGAATAAGAGCAAGGTTATTAGGTACAGTAGGGTTGAGGGTCAAGTCAATTGGGAGGTGAGTTTGAATGGAGAAAAACTGGAGGAAGTGAAGTGTTTTAGATATCTGGGAGTGGATCTGGCAGCGGATGGAACCATGGAAGCGGAAGTGGATCATAGGGTGGGGGAGGGGGCGAAAATTCTGGGGGCCTTGAAGAATGTGTGGAAGTCGAGAACATTATCTCGGAAAGCAAAAATGGGTATGTTTGAAGGAATAGTGGTTCCAACAATGTTGTATGGTTGCGAGGCGTGGGCTATGGATAGAGTTGTGCGCAGGAGGATGGATGTGCTGGAAATGAGATGTTTGAGGACAATGTGTGGTGTGAGGTGGTTTGATCGAGTGAGTAACGTAAGGGTAAGAGAGATGTGTGGAAATAAAAAGAGCGTGGTTGAGAGAGCAGAAGAGGGTGTTTTGAAGTGGTTTGGGCACATGGAGAGAATGAGTGAGGAAAGATTGACCAAGAGGATATATGTGTCGGAGGTGGAGGGAACGAGGAGAAGAGGGAGACCAAATTGGAGGTGGAAAGATGGAGTGAAAATGATTTTGTGTGATCGGGGCCTGAACATGCAGGAGGGTGAAAGGAGGGCAAGGAATAGAGTGAATTGGAGCGATGTGGCATACCGGGGTTGACGTGCTGTCAGTGGATTGAATCAAGGCATGTGAAGCGTCTGGGGTAAACCATGGAAAGCTGTGTAGGTATGTATATTTGCGTGTGTGGACGTATGTATATACATGTGTATGGGGGGGGGGGTTGGGCTGTTTCTTTCGTCTGTTTCCTTGCGCTACCTCGCAAACGCGGGAGACAGCGACAAAGTATAATAAAAAAAATAGAAATAATATATATATATATATATTTTAGTTATTCATTTTACTTTGTCGTTGTGTCCTGCGTTAGCGAGGTAGCGCAAGGAAACAGACGAAAGAAATGGCCCAACCCACCCACACACATGTATATACTTACACGTCCACACACGCAAATATGCATACCTATACATCTCAGTGAACACATATATATACACACACAGACATATACATATATACACATGTACACAGTTCATACTGTCTGCCTTTATTTATTCCTAACGCCACCTCGCCACACATGGAATAACAACCCCCTCCCCCATCATGTGTGCGGGGTAGAGCTAGGAAAAGACAACAAAGGCCCCATTCGTTCACACTCAGTCTCTAACTCTCATGTAATAATGCATCGAAATCACACCTCCCTTTCCACATACAGGCCCCATAGAACTTTCCATGGTTTACCCCAGACGCTTCACATGCCCTGGTTTAATCCATTGACAGCACGTTGACCCCGGTATACCACATCGTTCCAATTCACTCCATTCATTGCACGCCTTTCACCCTCCTCCATGTTCAGGCCCCGATCACTCAAAATCTTTTTCACTCCATCTTTCCACCTCCAATTTGGTCTCCCACTTCTCCTCGTTCCCTCCACCTCTGACACATATATCCTCTTGGTCAATCTTTCCTCACTCATTCTCTCCATATGACCAAACCATTTCAAACATCCTCTTCTGCTCTCTCCACTCTACTCTTTTTATTTCCACACATCTCTAATACCTTTACATTACTTACTCGATCAAACCACCTCACGCCACATATTGTCCTCAAACATCTCATTTCCAACACATCCACCCTCCTGCATACAACTCTATCCATAGCCCACGCGTCCCAACCATACAACATTGTTGGAACCACTATTCCTTCAAACATACCCATTTTTGCTTTCCGAGATAATGTTGTCGACTTCCACACATTCTTCAAGGCTCCCAGAATTTTCGCCCCCTCCCCCACCCTATGATTCACTTCCGCTTCCATGGTTCCATCCGCTGCCAAATCCACTCCCAGATATCTAAAACACTTCACTTCCTCCAGTTTTTCTCCATTCAAACTTACCTCTCAATTGACTTGACCCTCAACCCTATTGTACCTAATAACCTGAATCTTGTTTACCTTTACTCTTAACTTTCTTCTTTCACACACTTTACCAAACTCAGTCACCAGCTTCTGCAGTTTCTCACATGAATCAGCCACCAGCGCTGTATCATCCCAAGCTCTCTCATCCACAACAGACTGCATACTTGCCCCTCTTTTTAAAACTCTTGCATTCACCTCCCTAACAACCCCATCCATAAACAAGTTAAACAACCATGGAGACATCACACACCCCTGCCGCAAACCTACATTCACTGAGAACCAATCACTTTCCTCTCTTCCTACACCTACACATGCCTTACATCCTCGATAAAAACTTTTCACTGCTTCTAACAACTTGCCTCCCACATCATATATTCTTAATACCTTCCACAAAGCATCTCTATCAACTCTATCATATGCCTTCTCGAGATCCATAAATGCTACATACAAATCCATTTGCTTTTCTAAGAATTTCTCACATACATTCTTCAAAGCAAACACCTGATCCACACATCCTCTACCACTTCTGAAACCACACTGCTCTTCCCCAATCTGATGCTCTGAACATGCCTTCACCCTCTCAATCAAAACCCTCCCATATAATTTCCTAGGAAAACTCAGCAAACTTGTACCTCTGTAATTTGAGCACTCACTCTTATCCCCTTTGCCTTTGTACTATGGCACTATGCAAGCATTCCGCCAATCCTCAGGCACCTCAACATGACTCATACATACATTGAATAACCTCACCAACCAGTCAACAATACAGTCACCCACTCTTTTAATAAATTCCACTGCAGTACCATCCAAACCTGCTGTATTGCCGGCTTTCATCTTCCGCAAAGCTTTTAGTACCTCTTCTCTGCTTACCAAATCATTTTCCCTAACCCTCTCACTTTGCACACCACCTCAACCAAAACACCCTATATTTTTTTTTTTTTTTAATTTTCCAAAAGAAGGAACAGAGAATTGAGCCAGGTGAGGGTATTCCCTCAAAGGCCCAGTCCTCTGTTCTTAACGCTACCTCGCTAATGCGGGAAATGGCGAATAGTTTGAAAGAAAAGAAATATATATATATATATATATATATATATATATATATATATATATATATATATATATATATATATATATATTTTTTTTTTTTTTTTTTTTTTTTGCTTTGTCGCTGTCTCCCGCGTTTGCGAGGTAGCGCAAGGAAACAGACGAAAGAAATGGCCCAACCCACCCCCATACACATGTATATACATACGTCCACACACGCAAATATACATACCTACACAGCTTTCCATGGTTTACCCCAGACGCTTCACATGCCTTCATTCAATCCACTGACAGCACGTCAACCCCTGTATACCACATCGCTCCAATTCACTCTATTCCTTGCCCTCCTTTCACCCTCCTGCATGTTCAGGCCCCGATCACACAAAATCTTTTTCACTCCATCTTTCCACCTCCAATTTGGTCTCCCTCTTCTCCTCGTTCCCTCCACCTCCGACACGTATATCCTCTTGGTCAATCTTTCCTCACTCATTCTCTCCATGTGACCAAACCATTTCAAAACACCCTCTTCTGCTCTCTCAACCACGCTCTTTTTATTTCCACACATCTCTCTTACCCTTACGTTACTTACTCGATCAAACCACCTCACACCACACATTGTCCTCAAACATCTCATTTCCAGCACATCCATCCTCCTGCGCACAACTCTATCCATAGTCCACGCCTCGCAACCATACAACATTGTTGGAACCACTATTCCTTCAAACATATATATCCCTGGGGATAGGGGAAAAATAATACTTTCCACGAATTCCCTGCGTGTCGTATAAGGCGACTAAAAGGGGAGGGGGCTGGAAATCCTCCCCTCTTTTTTTTTTTTTGATTTTCTAAAAGAAGGAACAGAGAAGGGGGCCAGGTGAGGATATGCCCTCATAGGCCCAGTTCTCTGTTCTCAACGCTACCTATATATATATATATATATATATATATATATATATATATATATATATATATATATATATATATATATATATATATCTTTTCTTTCAAACTGTTCGCCATTTCCCGCATTAGCGAGGTAGCGTTAAGAATAGAGGACTGGGCCTTTGAGGGAATACCCTCACCTGGCCCAATTCTCTGTTCCTTCTTTTGGAAAATTAAAAAAAAAAAAAAAAACGAGAGGGGAGGATTTCCAGCCCCCCGCTCCCTCCCCTTTTAGTCGTCTTTTACGACACGCAGGGAATACGTGGGAAGTATTCTTTGTCCCCTATCCCCAGGGATATATATATATATATATATATATATATATATATATATATATATATATATATATATATATATATATATATATATATATATATATATATATATTAGTTAAGAGTAACTTAACTAAGTTGAGAGTAAATGTGAATAAGAGCAAGGTTATTAGGTACAGTAGGGTTGAGGGTCAAGTCAATTGGGAGGTAAGTTTGAATGGAGAAAAACTGGAGGAAGTAAAGTGTTTTAGGTATCTGGGAGTGGATCTGGCAGCGGATGGAACCATGGAAGCGGAAGTGGATCATAGGGTGGGGGAGGGGGCGAAAATCCTGGGAGCCTTGAAGAATGTGTGGAAGTCGAGAACATTATCTCGGAAAGCAAAAATGGGTATGTTTGAAGGATTAGTGTTTCCAACAATGTTGTATGGTTGCGAGGCGTGGGCTATGGATAGAGTTGTGCGCAGGAGGGTGGATGTGCTGGAAATGAAATGTTTGAGGACAATATGTGGTGTGAGGTGGTTTGATCGAGTAAGTAATGTAAGGGTAAGAGAGATGTGTGGAAATAAGATGAGCGTGGTTGAGAGAGCAGAAGAGGGTGTTTTGAAATGGTTAGGGCACATGGAGAGAATGAGTGAGGAAAGATTGACCAAGGGGATATATGTGTCAGAGGTGGAGGGAACGAGGAGAAGTGGGAGACCAAATTGGAGGTGGAAAGATGGAGTGAAAAAGATTTTGAGTGATCGGGGCCTGAACATGCAGGAGGGTGAAAGGCGTGCAATGAATAGAGTGAATTGGAACGATGTGGTATACCGGGGTCGACGTGCTGTCAATGGATTGAACCAGGGCATGTGAAGTGTCTGGGGTAAACCATGGAAAGTTTTGTGATGCCTGGGTGTGTAAAGGGAGCTATGGTTCTATTAGCACACATCTCTTTTTCCCTTTCATTACTTACTCGATCAAACCACCTCACACCACATATAGTCCTCAAACATCTCATTTCCAGCACATCCATCCTCCTCCGCACAACCCTATCTATAGCCCATGCCTCACAACCATATGACAATATTGGAACCACTATTCTTTTAAACATACCCATTTTGCTCTCTGAGATAACGTTCTCGCCTTCCTCACATTCTTCAACGCTCCCAGAACCTTCGCCCCCTCCCCCACCCTGTGACTCACTTCAACTTTCATTGTTCCATCAGCTGCCATTCCTTGCACGCCTTTCACCCTCCTGCATGTTCAGGCCCCGATTACTCAAAATCTTTTTCACTCCATCTTTCCTGCTCCAATTTGGTCTCCCACTTCTGCTCGTTCTCTCCACCTTTGACACATATATCCTCTTTGTCAATCTTTCCTCGCTCATTCTCTTCATGTGACCAAACCATTTCAAAACACCCTCTTCTGCTCTCTCAATCACACTCTTTTTTTTATTACGACACATCTCTCTTACTATTTCGTTCCTTGCTCGATCAAACCACCTCACACCACATATTGCCCTCAAACATCTCATTTCCAGCACATTCACCCTCCTCCGCACAATATGTATAGCCTATGCCTCGTGACCATATAAGATTGTCGGAAGTACTATTCCTTCAAACATACCCTTTTTTGCTTTCCAAGATAACGTTCTTGCCTTCCACACATTTTTCAACGCTCCCACGCCCCCTCCCCCACCCTATGATTCACTTCCGCTTCCATGGTTCCATCCGCTGCCAAATCCACTCCCAGATATCTAAATCACTTCACTTGTTCAAGTTTTTCTCCATTCGAACTTACCTCCCAATTGACTTGTCCTTCATCCCTACTGTACCTGATAACATTGAAATGTATAGGTACATATATGTGCGTCTGTGGGCGTTAATGTATATACATGTGTATGTGGGTGGGTTGGGCCATTCTTTCGTCTGTTTCCTTGCGCTACCTCGCTAACGTCGGAGAGAACGACAAAGTATAAAAAAAAAAATAGATTATAATACTACTTCTGCTGATAATGAGAATGATAGTAATGGCAATAATACAAAAATTTGATGATTATCGTAATACGGCAATATTTGTGGGGCCTGGTTGTGTTATAGGGTGCACTGGTTTTTGTGCGTTGTACATGACAGATATAGAGTTCATGTGAGGATATGAGACTGTTGCATCTTGTGTTCCTGGTGCTAGCTCGCTATCGCGGTAAATAGCTAACTTATATATGAAAAATGGTTATTATTATGATAACTCATTGTCACCCATACTAATTTTACCGAACCGCCTTACAGCGAAAATTAACTGAAAGCGAAGTTGTTCAGGCTTATCTTATATTTTCTTTCGCTTATGTTTCATGTCTAATGCGCTTGAGATAATATGTGTATTTGGTTCTATAAAAGGGATTCTTTTTTCATAGAATTCACCTCAAACTGCACTGTTTAGATAAAAAAAAAAAAAAATATAGAGGTATGTCCACTCGAACAATATTGCTGTATGTTTCCTTGCTTTAAGATCCGTCTTCTTGAACACCTTTCAACATAATGGTTGTCAAATATTTTATTATCCATGGTATTACTCATCGGCTATTACGGTTATCAGTTGAGATAGAACACCTTTTCAAACTAGACAGAAAATTAGATTCTTTTACTGATTGTAAGAAAGTTATCTAAACATTTAGAGTCGTCTACAAGGGTTCAAGTAATATTGTGTCGTCTATATTCTTCGTATGTACTTATACTTGTTTACATCTGGTTGTTGTTATTATTGTCCGTCATGACGGAACTTTAGCATTTCTGTTCCTTGAATTTGGAACATTATAGTGAGATTAGGAACCAAAATGTGGAGATGGAGGGGATCGACTACAGTACCGAGGCGTTTGAGAAGTATTATGAGGTGTACGAGGAGATAGGAAGGTGAGAAGAACCAGGTCTGGGTGAGGCAGGTCACCCACCTGCCTCGCCCGTAACCCACCTGTCATTAATGTGACACATGATCAAATGATGTTGTAATGACTTAAAGGTATTTTGATGGATTTTGATGAGTGACTCAAATCATGCGGGACTTGATGATGAGTTATTTTTATCAGTTCTTATACCAAATACAGCAGTGAATCGAATGCCAGAGAACAGCTCACTGGCGACTGTGGACTTGTAAGTTGGGAATGATGCTGTAGCTCAGGAGGCAGACAGATGCCTCTGTTGCGGTGTGATTCTCACCCCAGAGTGTGCTGGGCATCCCTGGTTCATCATGTAAGGGGAGACCTTTATTATTGCAAGCAAATGCTGTTGCAGATGTGAAGCATGCAGGCTAAAATAGCTTTGTTGCATGCCTGTATATCTATGCATTAAACTGTGGACATGCAATTTTAGTAAAGTGTCCGTTTCTGGATGCATTTGCTCTAGCTTTGGGATCCTCTGTATAATTTCATTGGATTCGTTTGGTATAAGAAAAAGGAATTACATGCTTTTCTTTCATTAGCAATCCTTTCTTATTATTTGATGATAAATAATCCCCTAGCAAAGAGGACTATCAAGGACTGAGAAAATGTGGTTGAATGATAGTAAGGTAAAATGTAAAAAACCTTAAAAAAGAACCATAACTTCTATTCTCAAGAGCTAAAGATTGATTGTGCATTCTAGAAATGGATAATTTGGGTGGTATCAAATGGATGGCACCATGCATGATAAGGTTTAGAATGGATCTGTGTAGTGTAGCAGTTAAGTGTTGCTTTCCATGACAAATACAGGGGCTGCCCAGAGGCGAGCTCTATGTTCAAATCTTGATTCAGCAGTCGGTCCACTCTCAACCCAGTTATTCATCCTCCCCACGATTAGTCGATTGAATAGATACTTGGCTTAGGCTAGAGTATTTCTGTATATGCATAGTGTTAATGAGATGGCCTTTTGTAGGGCATTCAATTGTCAGTGCCATCTCAGTCAGCATAAAAAAGTACAGATAATTAGAGTTCTTCAAAATTATAGGAATGACATATCTGTAGATGTATTTAGGAATGTTTTATAAGCATCTGACGCTTTTAGTTCATATCATGTTCCATAACATAGATTGCGGAACATTTGGTCTGAAACGTGGTTGATAAAATTCGAGCTGAACAAATGTAAAGTAATGAGGAAATGTAAAGTAATGCTAGGAAAAGACAACAAAAGCCCCATTCATTCACACTCAGTCTCTAGCTGTCATGCAATAATGCCCGAAACCACAGCTCCCTTTCCACATCCAGGCCCCACACAACTTTCCATGGTTTACCCCAGACGCTTCACATGCCCTGATTCAATCCACTGACAGCACGTCAACCCCGGTATACCACATCGATCCAATTCACTCTATTCCTTGCCCGCCTTTCACCCTCCTGCATGTTCAGGCCCCGATCACTCAAAATCTTTTTCACTCCATCATTCCACCTCCAATTTGGTCTCCCACTTCTCCTCGTTCCCTCCACCTCCGACACATATATCCTCTTGGTCAATCTTTCCTCACTCATTCTCTCCATGTGCCCAAACCATTTCAAAACACCCTCTTCTGCTCTGTCAACCACGCTCTTTTTATTTCCACACATCTTTCTTACCCTTACATTACTTACTTGATCAAACCACCTCACAAAACACATTGTCCTCAAATATCTCATTTCCAGCACATCCACCCTCCATTGCACAACTCTATCCATAGCCCACGCCTCGCTTTCCGAGATAATGTTCTCGACTTCCACACATTCTTCAAGGCTCCCAGGATTCTCGCCCCCTCCCCCACCCTATGATTCACTTCTGCTTCCATGGTTCCATCCGCTGCCAGATCCACTCCAAGATATCTAAAACACTTTACTTCCTCCAGTTTTTCTCCAGTCAAACTTACCTCCCAATTGACTTGACCCTCAACCCTACTGTACCTAATAACTTTGCTCTTATTCACATTTACTCTTAACTTTCTTCTTTCACACACTTTACCAAACTCAGTCACCAGCTTCTGCAGTTTCTCACATGAATCAGCCACCAGCGCTGTATCATCAGCGAACAACAACTGACTCACTTCCCAAGCTCTCTCATCCACAACAGACTTCATACTTGCCCCTCTTTCCAAAACTCTTGCATTCACCTCCCTAACAACCCCATCCATAAATAAATTAAACAACCATGGAGAGATCACACACCCCTGCCACAAACCTACATTCACTGAGAACCAATCACTTTCCTCTCTTCCTACACGTACACATGCCTTACATCCTTGATAAAAACTTTTCACTGCTTTTAACAACTTACCTCCCACACCATATATTCTTAATACCTTCCACAGAGCATCTCTATCAACTCTATCATATGCCTTCTCTAGATCCATAAATGCTACATGCAAATCCATTTGCTTTTCAAGGTATTTCTCACATACATTCTTCAAAGCAAACACCTGATCCACACATCCTCTACCACTTCTGAAACCACACTGCTCTTCCCCAATCTGATGCTCTGTACATGCCTTCACCCTCTCAATCAATACCCTCCCATATGATTTACCAGGAATACTCAACAAACTTATACCTCTGTAATTTGAGCACTCACTCTTATCCCCTTTGCCTTTGTACAATGGCACTATGCACGCATTCCGCCAATCCTCAGGCACCTCACCATGAGTCATACATACATTAAATAACCTTACCAACCAGTGAACAATACAGTCACCCCCTTTTTTAATAGATTCCACTGCAATACCATCCAAACCTGCTGCCTTCCCGGCTTTCATCTTCCGTAAAGCTTTTACTACCTCTTCTCTATTTACGAAATCATTTTCCCTAACCCTCTCACTTTGCACACCACCTCGACCAAAACACCCTATATCTGCCACTCTGTCATCAAACACATTCAACAAATCTTCAAAATACTCACTCCATCTCCTTCTCACATCACCACTACTTGTTATCACCTCCCCATTAGCGCCCTTCACTGAAGTTCCCATTTGCTCCCTTGTCTTACGCACTTTATTTACCTCCTTCCAGAACATCTTTTTTTCTCCCTAATGATACTCTCTCACCCCAACTCTCATTTGCCCTCTTTTTCACCTCTTTCACCTTTCTCTTGACCTCCTGTCTCTTTCTTTTATACATCTCCCACTCAATTTCATTTTTTCCCTGCAAAAATCGTCCAAATGCCTCTCTCTTCTCTTTCACTAATAATCTTTCTTCTTCATCCCACCACTCACTACCCTTTCTTATCAACCCACCTCCCACGCTTCTCATGCCACAAGCATATATATATATATATATATATATATATATATATATATATATATATATATATTTTTTTTTTTTTTTTTTTTTTTATACTTTGTCGCTGTCTCCCGCGTTTGCGAAGTAGCGCAAGGTAACAGACGAAAGAATTGGCCCAACCCACCCCCCCATACACATGTATATACATATGTCCACACACGCAAATATACATACCTACACAGCTTTCCATGGTTCACCCCAGACGCTTCACATGCCTTGATTCAATCCACTGACAGCACGTCAGCCCCGGTATGCCACATCGCTCCAATTCACTCTATTCCTTGCCCTCCTTTCACCCTCCTGCATGTTCAGGCCCCGATCACACAAAATCTTTTTCACTCCATCTTTCCACCTCCAATTTGGTCTCCCTCTTCTCCTTGTTCCCTCCACCTCCGACACATATATCCTCTTGGTCAATCTTTCCTCACTCATTCTCTCCATGTGCCCAAACCATTTCAAAACACCCTCTTCTGCTCTCTCAACCACGCTCTTTTTATTTCCACACATCTCTCTTACCCTTACGTTACTTACTCGATCAAACCACCTCACACCACACATTGTCCTCAAACATCTCATTTCCAGCACATCCATCCTCCTGCGCACAACTCTATCCATAGCCCACGCCTCGCAACCATACAACATTGTTGGAACCACTATTCCTTCAAACATACCCATTTTTGCTTTCCGAGATAATGTTCTCGACTTCCACACATTTTTCAAGGCTCCCAAAATTTTCGCCCCCTCCCCCACCCTATGATCCACTTCCGCTTCCATGGTTCCATCCGCTGACAGATCCACTCCCAGATATCTAAAACACTTCACTTCCTCCAGTTTTTCTCCATTCAAACTTACCTCCCAATTGACTTGACCCTCAACCCTACTGTACCTAATAACCTTGCTCTTATTCACATTTACTCTTAACTTTCTTCTTCCACACACTTTACCAAACTCAGTCACCAGCTTCTGCAGTTTCTCACATGAATCAGCCACCAGCGCTGTATCATCAGCGAACAACAACTGACTCACTTCCCAGGCTCTCTCATCCCCAACAGACTTCATACTTGCCCCTCTTTCCAGGACTCTTGCATTCACCTCCCTAACAACCCCATCCATAAACAGATTAAACAACCATGGAGACATCACACACCCCTGCCGCAAACCTACATTCACTGAGAACCAATCACTTTCCTCTCTTCCTACACGTACACATGCCTTACATCCTCGATAAAAACTTTTCACTGCTTCTAACAACTTGCCTCCCACACCATATATTCTTAATACCTTCCACAGAGCATCTCTATCAACTCTATCATATGCCTTCTCCAGATCCATAAATGCTACATACAAATCCATTTGCTTTTCTAAGTATTTCTCACATACATTCTTCAAAGCAAACACCTGATCCACACATCCTCTACCACTTCTGAAACCGCACTGCTCTTCCCCAATCTGATGCTCTGTACATGCCTTCACCCTCTCAATCAATACCCTCCCATATAATTTACCAGGAATACTCAACAAACTTATACCTCTGTAATTTGAGCACTCACTCTTATCCCCTTTGCCTTTGTACAATGGCACTATGCACGCATTCCGCCAATCCTCAGGCACCTCACCATGAGTCATACATACATTAAATAACCTTACCAACCAGTCAACAATACAGTCACCCCCTTTTTTAATAAATTCCACTGCAATACCATCCAAACCTGCTGCCTTGCCGGCTTTCATCTTCCGCAAAGCTTTTACTACCTCTTCTCTGTTTACCAAATCATTTTCCCTAACCCTCTCACTTTGCACACCACCTCGACCAAAACACCCTATATCTGCCACTCTGTCATCAGACACATTCAACAAACCTTCAAAATACTCATTCCATCTCCTTCTCACATCACCACTACTTGTTATCACCTCCCCATTTACGCCCTTCACTGAAGTTCCCATTTGCTCCCTTGTCTTACGCACCCTATTTACCTCCTTCCAGAACATCTTTTTATTCTCCCTAAAATTTACTGATAGTCTCTCACCCCAACTCTCATTTGCCCTTTTTTTCACCTCTTGCACCTTTCTCTTGACCTCCTGTCTCTTTCTTTTATACTTCTCCCACTCAATTGCATTTTTTCCCTGCAAAAATCGTCCAAATGCCTCTCTCTTCTCTTTCACTAATACTCTTACTTCTTCATCCCACCACTCACTACCCTTTCTAAACAGCCCACCTCCCACTCTTCTCATGCCACAAGCATCTTTTGCGCAATCCATCACTGATTCCCTAAATACATCCCATTCCTCCCCCACTCCCCTTACTTCCATTGTTCTCACCTTTTTCCATTCTGTACACAGTCTCTCCTGGTACTTCCCCACACAGGTCTCCTTCCCAAGCTCACTTATTCTCACCACCTTCTTCACCCCAACATTCACTCCTCTTTTCTGAAAACCCATACTAATCTTCACCTTAGCCTCCACAAGATAATGATCAGACAACCCTCCAGTTGCACCTCTCAGCACATTAACATCCAAAAGTCTCTCTTTCGCACGCCTGTCAATTAACACGTAATCCAATAACGCTCTCTGGCCATCTCTCCTACTTACATAAGTATACTTATGTATATCTCGCTTTTTAAACCAGGTATTCCCAATCATCAGTCCTTTTTCAGCACATAAATCTACAAGCTCTTCACCATTTCCATTTACAACACTGAACACCCCATGCATACCAATTATTCCCTCAACTGCCACATTACTCACCTTTGCATTCAAATCACCCATCACTATAACCCGGTCTCGTGCATCAAAACCGCTAACACACTCATTCAGCTGCTCCCAAAACACTTGCCTCTCATGATCTTTCTTCTCATGCCCAGGTGCATATGCACCAATAATCACCCACCTCTCTCCATCAACTTTCAATTTTACCCATATTAATCGAGAATTTACTTTCTTACATTCTATCACATACTCCCACAACTCCTGTTTAAGGAGTATTGCTACTCCTTCCCTTGCTCTTGTCCTCTCACTAACCCCTGACTTCACTCCCCAGACATTTCCAAACCACTCTTCCCCTTTACCCTTGAGCTTCGTTTCACTCAGAGCCAAAACATCCAGGTTCCTTTCCTCAAACATACTACCTATCTCTCCTTTTTTCACATCTTGGTTACATCCACACACATTTAGGCACCCCACTCTGAGCCTTCGAGGAGGATGATCACTCCCCGCGTGACTCCTTCTTCTGTTTCCCATTTTATATATATATATATATATATATATATATATATATATATATATATATATTTTTTTTTTTTTTTTTATACTTTGTCGCTGTCTCCCGCGTTTGCGAGGTAGCGCAAGGAAACAGACGAAAGAAATGGCCCAACCCACCCCCATACACATGTATATACATACGTCCACACACGCAAATATACATACCTACACAGCTTTCCATGGTTTACCCCAGACGCTTCACATGCCTTGATTCAATCCACTGACAGCACGTCAGCCCCAGTATACCACATCGATCCAATTCACTCTGTTCCTTGCCCTCCTTTCACCCTCCTGCATGTTCAGGCCCCGATCACACAAAATCTTTTTCACTCCATCTTTCCACCTCCAATTTGGTCTCCCTCTTCTCCTTGTTCCCTCCACCTCCGACACATATATCCTCTTGGTCAATCTTTCCTCACTCATCCTCTCCATGTGCCCAAACCACTTCAAAACACCCTCTTCTGCTCTCTCAACCACGCTCTTTTTCTTTCCACACATCTCTCTTACCCTTACGTTACTCACTCGATCAAACCACCTCACACCACACATTGTCCTCAAACATCTCATTTCCAGCACATCCATCCTCCTGCGCACAACTCTATCCATAGCCCACGCCTCGCAACCATACAACATTGTTGGAACCACTATTCCTTCAAACATACCCATTTTTGCTTTCCGAGATAATGTTCTCGACTTCCACACATTCTTCAAGGCCCCCAGAATTTTCGCCCCCTCCCCCACCCTATGATCCATTTCCGCTTCCATGGTTCCATCCGCTGCCAGATGCACTCCCAGATATCTAAAACACTTCACTTCCTCCAGTTTTTCTTCATTCAAACTCACCTCCCAGTTGACTTGACCCTCAGCCCTACTGTACCTAATAACCTTGCTCTTATTCACATTTACTCTTAACTTTCTTCTTCCACACACTTTACCAAACTCAGTCACGAGCTTCTGCAGTTTCTCACATGAATCAGCCACCAGAGCTGTATCATCAGCGAACAACAACTGACTCACTTCCCAAGCTCTCTCATCCCCAACACACTTCATACTTGCCCCTCTTTCCAAAACTCTTGCATTTACCTCCCTAACAACCCCATCCATAAACAAATTAAACAACCATGGAGACATCACACACCCCTGCCGCAAACCTACATTCACTGAGAACCAATCACTTTCCTCTCTTCCTACACGTACACATGCCTTACATCCTCGATAAAAACTTTTCACTGCTTCTAACAACTTGCCTCCCACACCATATATTCTTAATACCTTCCACAGAGCATCTCTATCAACTCTATCATATGCCTTCTCCAGATCCATAAATGCTACATACAAATCCATTTGCTTTTCTAAGTATTTCTCACATACATTCTTCAAAGCAAACACCTGATCCACACATCCTCTAGCACTTCTGAAACCACACTGCTCTTCCCCAATCTGATGCTCTGTACATGCCTTCACCCTCTCAATCAATACCCTCCCATATAATTTACCAGGAATACTCAACAAACTTATACCTCTGTAATTTGAGCACTCACTCTTATCCCCTTTGCTTTTGTACAATGGCACTATGCACGCATTCCGCCAATCCTCAGGCACCTCACCATGAGTCATACATACATTAAATAACCTTACCAACCAGTCAACAATACAGTCACCCCCTTTTTTAATAAATTCCACTGCAATACCATCCAAACCTGCTGCCTTGCCGGCTTTCATCTTCCGCAAAGCTTTCACTACCTCTTCTCTGTTTACCAAATCATTTTCCCTAACCCTCTCACTTTGCACACCACCTCGACCAAAACACCCTATATCTGCCACTCTATCATCAAACACATTCAACAAACCTTCAAAATACTCACTTCATCTCCTTCTCACATCACCACTACTTGTTATCACCTCCCCATTTGTGCCCTTCACTGAAGTTCCCATTTGCTCCCTTGTCTTAGGCACTTTATTTACCTCCTTCCAGAACATCTTTTTATTCTCCCTAAAATTTAATGATACTCTCTCACCCCAACTCTCATTTGCCCTTTTTTTTTTCTTTGTCGCTGTCTCCCGCGTTTGCGAGGTAGCGCAAGGAAACAGACGAAAGAAATGGCCCAACCCATCCCCATACACATGTATATACATACGTCCACACACGCAAATATACATACCTACACAGCTTTCCATGGTTTACCCCAGATACTTCACATGCCCTGATTCAATCCATTGACAGCAAGTCAACCCCGGTATACCACATATATATATGGGAAGTGAGTCAGTTGTTGTTCGCTGATGATACAGCGCTGGTGGCTGAATCATGTGAGAAACTGCAGAAGCTGGTGACTGAGTTTGGTAAAGTGTGTGAACGAAGAAAGTTAAGAGTAAATGTGAATAAGAGCAAGGTTATTAGGTACAGTAGGGTTGAGGGTCAAGTCATTTGGGAGGTGAGTTTGAATGGAGAAAAACTGGAGGAAGTGAAGTGTTTTAGATATCTGGGAGTGGATCTGGCAGCGGCAAAAATGGGTATGTTTGAAGGAATAGTGGTTCCAACAATGTTGTATGGTTGCAAGACGTGGGCTATGGATAGAGTTGTGCGCAGGAGTGTGGATGTGCTGGAAATGAGATGTTTGAGGACATTGTGTGGTGGTGTGAGGTGGTTTGATGGAGTAAGTAATGTAAGGGTAAGAGAGATGTGTGGAAATAAAAAGAGCGTGGTTGAGAGAGCAGAAGAGGGTGTTTTGAAATGGTTTGGGCACATGGAGAGAATGAGTGAGGAAAGATTGAGCAAGAGGATATATGTGTCGGAGGGGGAGGGAACGAGGAGAAGTGGGAGACCAAATTGGAGGTGGAAAGATGGAGTGAAAAAGATTTTGAGTGATCGGGGCCTGAACATGCAGGAGGGTGAAAGGCGGGCAAGGAATAGAGTGAATTGGATCGATGTGGTATACCGGGGTTGACGTGCTGTCAGTGGATTGAATCAGGGCATGTGAAGCGTCTGGGGTAAACCATGGAAAGTTGTGTGGGGCCTGGATGTGGAAAGGGAGCTGTGGTTTCGGGCATTATTGCATGACAGCTGGAGACTGAGTATGAACGAATGGGGCCTTTGTTATCTTTTCCTCGTGCTACCTCGCACACATGAGGGGGAGGGGGATGGTATTCCATGTGTGGCGAGGTGGCAATGGGAAGGAATAAAGGCAGGCAGTGTGAATTTTGTGCTTGGTTATATATGTATGTGTCTGTGTGTGTATATATATGTGTACATTGAGATGTATGGGTGAGTAGGTTTACGTGTATGGATGTGTATGTATATACATGTGTATGGGGGTGGGTTGGGCCATTTCTTTCTTCTGTTTCCTTGCGCTACCTCGCAAATGCGGGAGACAGCGACAAAGCAAAATAAAAAAGAAAATAATAATATATATATATGGGAACTTCAGTGAACGGCACAAATGGGGAGGTAGCGCAAGGAAAACAGACGAAAGAAATGGCCCAACCCACCCCCATACACATGTATATAAGTACGTCCACACACGCAAATATACATACCTACACAGCTTTCCATGGTTTACCCCAGACGCTTCACATGCCCTGATTCAATCCACTGACAGCACGTCAACCCCGGTATACCACATCGCTCCAATTCACTCTATTCCTTGCCCTCCTTTCACCCTCCTGCATGTTCAGGCCCCGATCACACAAAATCTTTTTCACTCCATCTTTCCACCTCCAATTTGGTCTCCCTCTTCTCCTCATTCCCTCCACCTCCAACACATATATCCTCTTGGTCAATCTTTCCTCACTCATTCTCTCCATGTGCCCAAACCATTTCAAAACACCCTCTTCTGCTCTCTCAACCACGCTCTTTTTATTTCCACACATCTCTCTTACCCTTATGTTACTTATTCGATCAAACCACCTCACACCACACATTGTCTTCAAACATCTCATTTCCAGCACATCCATCCTCCTGCGCACAACTCTATCCATAGCCCACGCCTCGCAACCATACAACATTGTTGGAACCACTATTCCTTCAAACATACCCATTTTTGCTTTCCGAGATAATGTTCTCGACTTCCACACATTCTTCAAGGCTCCCAGAATTTTCGCCCCCTCCCCCACCCTATGATCCACTTCCGCTTCCATGGTTCCATCCGTTGCCAGATCCACTCCCAGATATCTAAAACACTTCACTTCCTCCAGTTTTTCTCCATTCAAACTCACCTCCCAATTGACTTGACCCTCAACCCTACTGTACCTAATAACCTTGCTCTTATTCACATTTACTCTTAACTTTCTTCTTTCACACACTTTACCAAACTCAGTCACCAGCTTCTGCAGTTTCTCACATGAATCAGCCACCAGCGCTGTATCATCAGCGAACAACAACTGACTCACTTCCCAAGCTCTCTCATCCCCAACAGACTTCATACTTGCCCCTCTTTCCAAAACTCTTGCATTCACCTCCCTAACAACCCCATCCATAAACAAATTAAACAACCATGGAGACATCACACACCCCTGCCGCAAACCTACATTCACTGAGAACCAATCACTTTCCTCTCTTCCTACACGTACACATGCCTTACATCCTCGATAAAAACTTTTCACTGCTTCTAACAACTTTCCTCCCACACCATATATTCTTAATACCTTCCACAGAGCATCTCTATCAACTCTATCATATGCCTTCTCCAGATCCATAAATGCTACATACAAATCCATTTGCTTTTCTAAGTATTTCTCACATACATTCTTCAAGGCAAACACCTGATCCACACATCCTCTACCACTTCTGAAACCACACTGCTCTTCCCCAATCTGATGCTCTGTACATGCCTTCACCCTCTCAATCAATACCCTCCCATATAATTTACCAGGAATACTCAACAAAGTTATACCTCTGTAATTTGAGCACTCACTCTTATCCCCTTTGCCTTTGTACAATGGCACTATGCACGCATTCCACCAATCCTCAGGCACCTCACCGTGAGTCATACATACATTAAATAACCTTACCAACCAGTCAACAATACAGTCACCCCCTTTTTTAATAAATTCCACTGCAGTACCATCCAAACCTGCTGCCTTGCCGGCTTTCATCTTCCGCAAAGCTTTTACTACCTCTTCTCTGTTTACCAAATCATTTTCCCTAACCCTCTCACTTTGCACACCACCTCGACCAAAACACCCTATATCTGCCACTCTATCATCAAACACATTCAACAAACCTTCAAAATACTCACTCCATCTCCTTCTCACATCACCACTACTTGTTATCACCTCCCCATTTGCGCCCTTCACTGAAGTTCCCATTTGCTCCCTTGTCTTACGCACTTTATTTACCTCCTTCCAGAACATCTTTTTATTCTCCCTAAAATTTAATGATACTCTCTCACCCCAACTCTCATTTGCCCTTTTTTTCACCTCTTGCACCTTTCTCTTGACCTCCTGTCTCTTTCTTTTATACATCTCCCACTCAGCTGCATTTTTTCCCCGCAAAAATCGTCCAAATGCCTCTCTCTTCTCTTTCACTAATACTCTTACTTCTTCATCCCACCACTCACTACCCTTTCTAATCAACCCACCTCCCACTCTTCTCATGCCACAAGCATCTTTTGCACAATCCATCACTGATTCCCTAAATACATCCCATTCCTCCCCCACTCCCCTTACTTCCATTGTTCTCACCTTTTTCCATTCTGTACTCAGTCTCTCCTGGTACTTCCTCACACAAGTCTCCTTCCCAAGCTCACTTACTCTCACCACCCTCTTCACCCCAACATTCACTCTTTTTTTCTGAAAACCCATATATATATATATATATATATATATATATATATATATATATATATATATATATATATATATATATATATATATGTTTGAAGGAATAGTGGTTCCAACAATGTTGTATGGTTGCGAGGTGTGGGCTATGGATAGAGCTGTGCGCAGGAGGGTGGATGTACTGGAAATGAGATGTTTGAGGACAAAGTGTGGTCTGAGGTGGTTTGATCGAGTAAGTAATGTAAGGGTAAGAGAGATGTGTGGTAATAGAAATAGCGTGGTTGAGAGAGCAGAAGAGGGTGTTTTGAAATGGTTTGGGCACATGGAGAGAATGAGTGAGGAAAGATTGACCAAGGGGCTATATATGTCTGAGGTGGAGGGAACGAGAAGTGGGAGACCAAATTGGAGGTGGAAAGATGGAGTGAAAAAGATTTTGAGTGATCGGGGCCCAAACATGCAGGAGGGTGAAAGGCGGGCAAGGAATAGAGTGAATTGGATCGATGTGGTATACCGGGGTCGACATGCTGTCAGTGGATTGAATCAGGGCATGTGAAGCGTCTTGGGTAAACCATGGAAAGTTTTGTGGGGCCTGGATGTGGAAAGGGAGCTGTGGTTTCGGGCATTATTGCATGACAGCTAGAGACTGAGTGTGAACGAATGGTGCCTTTGTTGTCTTTTCCTAGCACTACCTCGCACACACGAGGGGGGAGGGGGATGGTATTTCATGTGTGGCGAGGTGGCGATGGGAATGAATAAAGGCAGACAGTGTGAATTGTGTGCATGGGTATATATGTTTGTGTCTGTGTGTGTATATATATGTGTACATTGAGATGTATTGGTATGTATATTTGCGTGTGTGGACGTGTATATATATACATGTGTATGGGGGTGGGTTGGGCCATTTCTTTCGTCTGTTTCCTTGCGCTACCTCGCAAACGCGGGAGACAGCGACAAAGCAAAATAAATAAATAAATAAATGAATATATATATGTGTATGTATATATATATATATATATATATATATATATATATATATATATATATATATATATATATATATATATATTCCTGTTCCTATGAGTCCACGGGGAAAATGAAACACGGGGAAAATGGACTCATAGGAATATATCTTGATCACGCGTAAAATTGTGATCCTTTCCAATATATATATATATATATATATATATATATATATATATATATATATATATATATATATATATAAGTTTTTATCGAGGATGTAAGGCATGTGTACGTGTAGGAAGAGAGGAAAGTGATTGGTTCTCAGTGAATATAGGTTTGCGGCAGGGGTGTGTGATGTCTCCATGGTTGTTTAATTTGTGTATGGATGGGGTTGTTAGGGAGGTGAATGCAAGAGTTTTGGAAAGAGGGGCAAGTATGAAGTCTGTTGGGGATGAGAGAGCTTGGGAAGTGAGTCAGTTGTTGTTCGCTGATGATACAGCGCTGCTGGCGGATTCATGTGAGAAACTGCAGAAGCTGGTGACGGAGTTTGGTAAAGTGTGTGAAAGAAGAAAGTTAAGAGTAAATGTGAATAAGAGCAAGGTTATTAGGTACAGTAGGGTTGAGGGTCAAGTCAATTGGGAGGTGAGTTTGAATGGAGAAAAACTGGAGGAAGTGAAGTGTTTTAGATATATATATATATATATATATATATATATATATCTTTCTTTCTTTCAAACTATTCGCCATTTCCCGCATTAGCGAGGTAGCGTTAAGAACAGAGGACTGGGCCTTTGAGGGAATACCCTCACCTGGCCCAATTCTCTGTTCCTTCTTTTGGAAAATTAAAAAAAAAACGAGAGGGGAGGATTTCCAGCCCCCCGCTCCCTCCCCTTTTAGTCGCCTTCTACGACACGCAGGGAATACGTGGGAAGTATTCTTTCTCCCCTATCCCCAGGGATAATATATATATATATATATATATATATATATATATATATATATATATATATATATATTTTTTTTTTTTTTTTTTTTTTTTTTTATACTTTGTCGCTGTCTCCCGCGTTTGCGAGGTAGCGCAAGGAAACAGACGAAAGAAATGGCCCAACCCCCCCCATACACATGTACATACACACGTCCACACACGGAAATATACATACCTACACAGCTTTCCATGGTTTACCCCGGACGCTTCACATGCCTTGATTCAATCCACTGACAGCACGTCAACCCCTGTATACCACATCGCTCCAATTCACTCTATTCCTTGCCCTCCTTTCACCCTCCTGCATGTTCAGGCCCCGATCACACAAAATCCTTTTCACTCCATCTTTCCACCTCCAATTTGGTCTCCCTCTTCTCCTCGTTCCCTCCACCTCCGACACATATATCCTCTTGGTCAATCTTTCCTCACTCATTCTCTCCATGTGCCCAAACCATTTCAAAACACCCTCTTCTGCTCTCTCAACCACGCTCTTTTTATTTCCACACATCTCTCTTACCCTTACGTTACTTACTCGATCAAACCACCTCACACCACACATTGTCCTCAAACATCTCATTTCCAGCACATCCATCCTCCTGCGCACAACTCTATCCATAGCCCACGCCTCGCAACCATACAACATTGTTGGAACTACTATTCCTTCAAACATACTCATTTTTGCTTTCCGGGATAATGTTCTCGACTTCCACACATTTTTCAAGGCTCCCAAAATTTTCGCCCCCTCCCCCACCCTATGATCCACTTCCGCTTCCATGGTTCCATCCGCTGACAGATCCACTCCCAGATATCTAAAACACTTCACTTCCTCCAGTTTTTCACCATTCAAACTCACCTCTCAATTGACTTGACCCTCAACCCTACTGTACCTAATAACCTTGCTCTTATTCACATTTACTCTTAACTTTCTTCTTTCACACACTTTACCAAACTCAGTCACCAGCTTCTGCAGTTTCTCACATGAATCAGCCACCAGCGCTGTATCATCAGCGAACAACAACTGACTCACTTCCCAAGCTCTCTCATCCCCAACAGACTTCATACTTGCCCCTCTTTCCAAAACTTGCATTCACCTCCCTAACAACCCCATCCATAAACAAATTAAACAACCATGGAGATATCACACACCCCTGCCACAAATCTACATTCACTGAGAACCAATCACTTTCCTCTCTTCCTACACGTACACATGCTTTACATCCTCGATAAAAACTTTTCACTGCTTCTAACAACTTTCCTCCCACACCATATATTCTTAATACCTTCCACAGAGCATCTCTATCAAATCTATCATATGCCTTCTCCAGATCCATAAATGCTACATACAAATCCATTTGCTTTTCTAAGTATTTCTCACATACATTCTTCAAAGCAAACACCTGATCCAAACATCCTCTACCACTTCTGAAACCACACTGCTCTTCCCCAATCTGATGCTCTGTACATGCCTTCACCCTCTTAATCAATATCCTCCCATATAATTTACCAGGAATACTCAACAAACTTATATCTCTGTAATTTGAGCACTCACTCTTATCCCCTTTGCCTTTGTACAATGGCACTATGCACGCATTCCGCCAATCCTCAGGCACCTCACCATGAGTCATACATACATTAAATAACCTTACCAACCAGTCAACAATACAGTCACCCCCTTTTTTGATAAATACAGTCCCTTAGCCTAGCGGTTAGCATGCCTTCCTCTTGCACAAGGGGTCCCAGGTTCGATCCTGGTGTTGGAGCTTTGTATGTTCTATGAAGGTGTGCGTTCATATACACTTTATTCGTATTCATATAACTCCACGTTGTACAGTCAGGTTCGGTAAAACGCTATCAGCTGGCTATGTGTTCTTTTTGGAAACAACCGATAGACCCCATTGCTCACCACTGTGAGACGAAGGGTATTCGAGTACTTAGTATTTCGAATAGTTGTTTCCTATTATACAGTCCCTTAGCCTAGCGGTTAGCATGCCTTCCTCTTGCACAAGGGGTCCCAGGTTCGATCCTGGCTGTTGGAGCTTTGTATGTTCCATGAAGGTGCGCGTTCATATACACTTTATTCGTATTCATATAACTCCGCGTTGTACAGTCAGGTTCGGTAAAACGCTATCAGCTGGCTATGTGTTCTGTTCGGAAACAACCGATAGACCCAGTTGCTCACCATTGTGAGACAAAGGGTATTCGAGTACTTAGTATTTCGAATAGTTGTTTCCTATTATACAGTCCCTTAGCGTAGCGGTTAGCATGCCTTCCTCTTGCACAAGGGGTCCCAGGTTCGATCCTGGCTGTTGGAGGTAAATAGGGTGCGTAAGACAAGGGAGCAAATGGGAACTTCAGTGAAGGGCGTAAATGGGGAGGTGAAAACAAGTAGCGGTGATATGAGAAGGAGATGGAATGAGTATTTTGAAGGTTTGTTGAATGTGTCTGATGACAGAGTGGCAGATATAGGGTGTTTTGGTCGAGGTGGTGTGCAAAGTGAGAGGGTTAGGGAAAATGATTTGGTAAACAGAGAAGAGGTAGTAAAAGCTTTGCGGAAGATGAAAGCCGGCAAGGCAGCAGGTTTGGATGGTATTGCAGTGGAATTTATTAAGAAAGGGGGTGACTGTATTGTTGACTGGTTGGTAAGGTTATTTAATGTATGTATGACTCATGGTGAGGTGCCTGAGGATTGGCGGAATGCGTGCATAGTGCCATTGTACAAAGGCAAAGGGGATAAGAGTGAGTGCTCAAATTACAGAGGTATAAGTTTGTTGAGTATTCCTGGTAAATTATATGGGAGGGTATTGATTGAGAGGGTGAAGGCATGTACAGAGCATCAGATTGGGGAAGAGCAGTGCGGTTTCAGAAGTGGTAGAGGATGTGTGGATCAGGTGTTTGCTTTGAAGAATGTATGTGAGAAATACTTAGAAAAGCAAATGGATTTGTATGTAGCATTTATGGATCTGGAGAAGGCATATGATAGAGTTGATAGAGATGCTCTGTGGAAGGTATTAAGAATATATGGTGTGGGAGGCAAGTTGTTAGAAGCAGTGAAAAGTTTTTATCGAGGATGTAAGGCATGTGTACGTGTAGGAAGAGAGGAAAGTGATTGGTTCTCAGTGAATGTAGGTTTGCGGCAGGGGTGTGTGATGTCTCCATGGTTGTTTAATTTGTTTATGGATGGGGTTGTAAGGGAGGTAAATGCAAGAGTCCTGGAAAGAGGGGCAAGTATGAAGTCTGTTGGGGATGAGAGAGCTTGGGAAGTGAGTCAGTTGTTGTTCGCTGATGATACAGCGCTGGTGGCTGATTCATGTGAGAAACTGCAGAAGCTGGTGACTGAGTTTGGTAAAGTGTGTGGAAGAAGAAAGTTGAGAGTAAATGTGAATAAGAGCAAGGTTATTAGGTACAGTAGGGGTGAGGGTCAAGTCAATTGGGAGGTGAGTTTGAATGGAGAAAAACTGGAGGAAGTGAAGTGTTTTAGATATCTGGGAGTGGATCTGTCAGCGGATGGAACCATGGAAGCGGAAGTGGATCATAGGGTGGGGGAGGGGGCGAAAATTTTGGGAGCCTTGAAAAATGTGTGGAAGTCGAGAACATTATCTCGGAAAGCAAAAATGGGTATGTTTGAGGGAATAGTGGTTCCAACAATGTTGTATGGTTGCGAGGCGTGGGCTATGGATAGAGATGTGCGCAGGAGGATGGATGTGCTGGAAATGAGATGTTTGAGGACAATGTGTGGTGTGAGGTGGTTTGATCGAGTAAGTAACGTAAGGGTAAGAGAGATGTGTGGAAATAAAAAGAGCGTGGTTGAGAGAGCAGAAGAGGGTGTTTTGAAATGGTTTGGGCACATGGAGAGAATGAGTGAGGAGAGATTGACCAAGAGGATATATGTGTCGGAGGTGGAGGGAACGAGGAGAAGAGGGAGACCAAATTGGAGGTGGAAAGATGGAGTGAAAAAGATTTTGTGTGATCGGGGCCTGAACATGCAGGAGGGTGAAAGGAGGGCAAGAAATAGAGTGAATTGGTGTCATGTGGTATACAGGGGTTGACGTGCTGTCAGTGGATTGAAGCAAGGCATGTGAAGCGTCTGGGGTAAACCATGGAAAGCTGTGTAGGTATGTATATTTGCGTGTGTGGACGTGTGTATGTACATGTGTATGGGGGGGGGTTGGGCCATTTCTTTCGTCTGTTTCCTTGCGCTACCTCGCAAACGCGGGAGACAGCGACAAATTATAAAAAAAAAAAAAAAAAAAAAAAAAAAAATATATATATATATATATATATTTTATTTTATTTTTTTATTATACTTTGTCGCTGTCTCCCATGTTTGCGAGGTAGCGCAAGGAAACAGACGAAAGAAATGGCCCAACCCCCCCCCCCATACACATGTATATACATACGTCCACACACGCAAATATACATACCTACACAGCTTTCCATGGTTTACCCCAGACGCTTCACATGCCTTGATTCAATCCACTGACAGCACGTCAACCCCGGTATACCACATCGCTCCAATTCGCTCTATTCCTTGCCCTCCTTTCACCCTCCTGCATGTTCAGGCCCCGATCACACAAAATCTTTTTCACTCCATCTTTCCACCTCCAATTAGGTCTCCCTCTTCTCCTCGTTCCCTCCACCTCCGACACATATATCCTCTTGGTCAATCTTTCCTCACTCATTCTCTCCATGTGCCCAAACCACTTCAAAACACCCTCTTCTGCTCTCTCAACCACGCTCTTTTTATTTCCACACATCTCTCTTACCCTTACGTTACTCACTCGATCAAACCACCTCACACCACACATTGTCCTCAAACATCTCATTTCCAGCACATCCATCCTCCTGCGCACAACTCTATCCATAGCCCACGCCTCGCAACCATACAACATTGTTGGAACCACTATTCCTTCAAACATACCCATTTTTGCTTTCCGAGATAATGTTCTCGACTTCCACACATTCTTCAAGGCCCCCAGAATTTTCGCCCCCTCCCCCACCCTATGATCCACTTCCGCTTCCATGGTTCCATCCGCTGCCAGATCCACTCCCAGATATCTAAAACACTTCACTTCCTCCAGTTTTTCTCCATTCAAACTCACCTCCCAATTGACTTGACCTCAACCCTACTGTACCTAATAACCTTGCTCTTATTCACATTTACTCTTAACTTTCTTCTTCCACACACTTTACCAAACTCAGTCACCAGCTTCTGCAGTTTCTCACATGAATCAGCCACCAGCGCTGTATCATCAGCGAACAACAACTGACTCACTTCCCAAGCTCTCTCATCCCCAACAGACTTCATACTTGCCCCTCTTTCCAAAACTCTTGCATTTACCTCCCTAACAACCCCATCCATAAACAAATTAAACAACCATGGAGACATCACACACCCCTGCCGCAAACCTACATTCACTGAGAACCAATCACTTTCCTCTCTTCCTACACGTACACATGCCTTACATCCTCGATAAAAACTTTTCACTGCTTCTAACAACTTTCCTCCCACACCATATATTCTTAATACCTTCCACAGAGCATCTCTATCAACTCTATCATATGCCTTCTCCAGATCCATAAATGCTACATACAAATCCATTTGCTTTTCTAAGTATTTCTCACATACATTCTTCAAGGCAAACACCTGATCCACACATCCTCTACCACTTCTGAAACCACACTGCTCTTCCCCAATCTGATGCTCTGTACATGCCTTCACCCTCTCAATCAATACCCTCCCATATGATTTACCAGGAATACTCAACAAACTTATACCTCTGTAATTTGAGCACTCACTCTTATCCCCTTTGCCTTTGTACAATGGCACTATGCACGCATTCCGCCAATCCTCAGGCACCTCACCATGAGTCATACATACATTAAATAACCTTACCAACCAGTCAACAATACAGTCACCCCCTTTTTTAATAAATTCCACTGCAATACCATCCAAACCTGCTGCCTTGCCGGCTTTCATCTTCCACAAAGCTTTCACTACCTCTTCTCTGTTTACCAAATCATTTTCCCTAACCCTCTCACTTTGCACACCACCTCGACCAAAACACCCTATATCTGCCACTCTATCATCAAACACATTCAACAAACCTTCAAAATACTCCCTCCATCTCCTTCTCACATCACCACTACTTGTTATCACCTCCCCATTTGCGCCCTTCACTGAAGTTCCCATTTGCTCCCTTGTCTTACGCACTTTATTTACCTCCTTTCAGAACATCTTTTTATTCTCCCTAAAATTTAATGATACTCTCTCACCCCAACTCTCATTTGCCCTTTTTTTCACCTCTTGCACCTTTCTCTTGACCTCCTGTCTCTTTCTTTTATACATCTCCCACTCAGTTGCATTTTTTCCCTGCAAAAATCGTCCAAATGCCTCTCTCTTCTCTTTCACTAATACTCTTACTTCTTCATCCCACCACTCACTACCCTTTCTAATCAACCCACCTCCCACTCTTCTCATGCCACAAGCATCTTTTGCGCAATCCATCACTGATTCCCTAAATACATCCCATTCCTCCCTCACTCCCCTTGCTTCCATTGTTCTCACCTTTTTCCATTCTGTACTCAGTCTCTCCTGGTACTTCCTCACACAGGTCTCCTTCTCAAGCTCACTTACTCTCACCACCCTCTTCACCCCAACATTCACTCTTCTTTTCTGAAAACCCATACAAATCTTCACCTTAGCCTCCACAAGATAATGATCAGACATCCCTCCAGTTGCACCTCTCAGCACATTAACATCCAAAAGTCTCTCTTTCGCACGCCTGTCAATTAACACGTAATCCAATAACGCTCTCTGGCCATCTCTCCTACTTACATAAGTATACTTATGTATATCTCGCTTTTTAAACCAGGGTATTCCCAATCATCAGTCCTTTTTCAGCACATAAATCTACAAGCTCTTCACCATTTCCATTTACAACACTGAACACCCCATGTATACCAATTATTCCCTCAACTGCCACATTACTCACCTTTGCATTCAAATCACCCATCACTATAACCCGGTCTCGTGCATCAAAACCACTAACACACTCATTCAGCTGCTCCCAAAACACTTGCCTCTCTTGATCTTTCTTCTCATGCCCAGGTGCATATGCACCAATAATCACCCACCTCTCTCCATCAACTTTCAGTTTTACCCATATTAATCGAGAATTTACTTTCTTACACTCTATCACATACTCCCACAACTCCTGTTTCAGGAGTATTGCTACTCCTTCCCTTGCTCTTATCCTCTCACTAACCCCTGACTTTACTCCCCAGACATTCCCAAACCACTCTTCCCCTTTACCCTTGAGCTTCGTTTCGCTCAGAGCCAAAACATCCTGGTTCCTTTCCTCAAACATACTACCTATCTCTCCTTTTTTCACATCTTGGTTACATCCACACACATTTAGGCACCCCACTCTGAGCCTTCGAGGAGGATGAGCACTCCCTGCGTGACTCTTTCTTCTGTTTCCCATTTTAGAAAGTTAATACAAGGAGGGGAGGATTTCTGGCCCCCCGCTTCCGATATATATATATATCCCTGGGGATAGGGGAGAAAGAATACTTCCCACGTATTCCCTGCGTGTCGTAGAAGGCGACTAAAAGGGGAGGGAGCGGGGGGCTGGAAATCCTCCCCTCTCATTATTTTTTTTTAATTTTCCAAAAGAAGGAATAGAGAAGGGGGCCAGGTGAGGATATTCCCTTAAAGGCCCAGTTCTCTGTTCTTAACGCTACCTCGCTAACGCAGGGAAATGGCGAATAGTTTGAAAGAAGAAAAGATATATATATATATATATATATATATATATATAGAATATATATATAGAGTGAATTGGATCGATGTGGTATACCGGGGTCGACGTGCTGTCAATGGATTGAATCAGGGCATGTGAAGCATTTGGGGTAAACCATGGAAAGTTCTGTGGGGCCTGGATGTGGAAAGGGAGCTGTCGTTTTCGGGCATTATTGCATGACAGCTAGAGACTGAGTGTGAATGAATGGGGCCTTTGTTGTCTTTTACTAGCGCTACCTCGCACACATGAGGGGGGAAGGGATGTTATTCCATGTGTGGCGAGGTGGTGATGGGAATGAATAAAGGCAGACAGTGTGAATTGTGTGCATGTGTATATATGTATGTGTCTGTGTGTGTATGTATTTGTGTCCATTGAGATGTATGGGTATGTATATTTGCGTGTGTGGACGTGTATGTATATACATGTGTATGTGGGTGGGTTGGGCCATTTCTTTCGTCTGTTTCCTTGCGCTGCCTCGCTAACGCGGAGACAGCAACAAAGCAAAATAAATAGATAAAGATGTAATACATGTGTGTGTGTGTGTGTGTGTGTGTGTGTGTGTGTGTGGATCAGGTGTTTGCTTTGAATACTGTATGTAAGAAGTACTTAGAAAAACAGATAAATTTGTATGTAGCATTTATGGACCTGGAGAAGGCATATGAAAGGGTTGATAGAAATGCTTTGTGGAAGGTTTTAGTATATGGTGTGGGAGATAAGTTGCTAGAAGCAGTGAAAAGTTTTTCCAAGGATGTAAGGTATTATGAGTAAGAAGAGAGGAAAGTGATTGGTTTCCAATGAATGTTGGTTTGTAGCAGGGGTGTGTGATATCTCCATGGCTGTTTGATTTGTTTATGGATGGGATGGTTAATGAGGTGAATGCAGGTATTTTGGAGAGAGGGATAAGTATGCGCTCCGTTGTGGATGCAAAAAAAAAAAAAAAAACATTTAAAATCTTTGCCATGTCTTTGTTGTCTTAAACTGTCATATTCCATAATTAATGCACCACTTAACTGGGTTATGATTTTCTTGGTTCTAACATATCCATAAAACTTAGGATTTCTTTTGCAAGTTTCAGCAATCTGTACTTCATGCTTTATACTCAGACATATGTCATTTGCTCTTTCATGGTGGTTATTGGTGTCTGAGACTTTTGTGGTGCTTTCGAAGCCACAGCCATATCATTCTCTTTAACGTTATCATCCTTAGCTTGCCTGTCAAGAGCAGTGTGAAGACCTTTTATATTTGCAGGACTAAAATCTGGTATTTTTTTTTTGTAACATTGAATCTGCCACCACTTCCGTTTCATCATCACACCACAACTGACTCCTCTCCCTGTCCCTTCCACCCTCGTCAGACTGCAGACCTCTTGCTCTCTCTAAGACCCTTACATTTGCCTCTCTTACCACTCCATCCATGAGGAAATTAAGCAGTCATGTTTGGCAAACCCACCATCACTTGTAACCACTCACTCTCCTCTGTTCTACCCTCTTGACAAAACTTCTTCACTTCTAGCAGCTTTCCTTCCACACTATATATTTGTAACACCTCCATGTCTGTAAATGCCACTTATAGATCATTCTGTTTCTCTAAGAATTTGTTGTGTACATTCTTCAAAGCAAACACCTAAACCATACACCCTCTGTCACTCTTGAAGTCACATTGTTCCTCCATAATCAGAAGTTCTGTGAATGCCACCACTCTTTCACTCACCACTCTCATATACTCATGAAATACACCTCAGCAACTTGAACCCTCACTTTTGTTTCCCTTGCTATTATACAGTGGCTTTATACATGCATTTTGCCAATTCTCAGGCCTCTCATTAGATATACATACATTCAAAACACTAATTAACCAATTTACAATCCATTCATCCCCTTTCTTTTACTTCATCCTATGCATGACTTTCACCACTTCTCTTTTCACCATTTGCTATAACTCTCACAGTATTAACTTCCTTTCAAAACATTTTCTTATTCTTGCAAAAGTATGCTAATTCTCAATCATCCAAATTCTCATTTTAACCCCTTTTTGATCCCCTACACCATCTTAACCTCCATCTGCTTATTTACTTATTTTTTTTCAATATAATCACTTGCACTCCTACAATTATTGCTGCTACACCTCTCTTTTCTCTTTCAATAACAGCTTAACTTTTTCATCCCACCATTCACAACACTTTCTCACATGCCCATTTTACAAATGCCTCACACTTCTCTTGCTATCTAGTATTATTGAACCCTGCATATTTCCACATCTTTGTAACCCTCCTCACTACTGGGTTATATGTGACTGGATGATAAGAATTGATTGTGCTAATGAAAAAACACATGCTTAATTGCTTTGTTTAATACCAAACAGCTATTCCATAGAAGTAAGATGATAATCCTAAAGCTAGAACATATACATCTGAAAATGATACATTACTGTTTTTTTGTTAATCTGTATTATTGCAGAAATTTTAGTAGCTATTGTATTAATGATTGTTAGCAAAAGATCCTTCTCCCTACCCATCATAAACGAATGATCTAGTACTGTATATGTATAGGACTTCTGTGAATGATCATGCAATGCTTAGGCCATGATGGTGAAAGTATGTTCTGTATATTACTGAAAAATATGTTTATCATTAGTAAGGAGATGAATATTTATTACCCATATTTTACGGGATGCTTGGTACCTCTGCCTTCTTTCCCCAAGATTTCATTCTCTAGAGCTTACAGTGCTCAGGAAGCTGGCCACATCCACCAGGCAGTACCACCAGGGTACCACAGGTCAAGGAATGTGGTGATGTGTGTGTTCGTGGGATGTGCACATGACAGTTACTTGTAGTACACCTGGAATAATCTTCAAGGGTCTGCTGTCTCCACTGCCAAGGTTTCTGGGTTGGGTTGTTGGTTAACCATGTTGTTGGAAACTGTATCCCTCAGGCCCACATTGCCATTAGCTGGTTGATTACTACACTTTGGAAATACTTGTCTTGGGCACTCTTAAGAATGGAAGTTTCATCTTGAGCAGGAGGGTTTGCATGATATGTTAAATTGCTGTTTATAGTGCTGGTTAGATACAGAGGCAATTGTTATAGTACTAGAAATGTTGTTGAATAAGTCAATAATGGTAGGTTTAGTTCTAAAGATGTGGAAGAGGGTGAATGTCCATGTTTTTAAGAATGGGGATCGGGTTAACTGCACTGAACTACAGGCCAGTCTCACTGGCAAATTTGGTTGTGAGACATTTTTTGGAAAAGATAATCAGAAAGTAAATGAATGACAACCTGCAAAGGAGAAATTTTCTGAATAAAAAACATGATTTTAAGGAAAGGAGGTCATGTATAACTAATCTAGAATTCTATGACAAGGTGAGCTGAGCTCCATCTTAGATCAAAGAAAGGGATGGGTAGACTATGTGTTCTTGGAATGCCAGGGAGCCTTTAACATGGATTTTAGTAGAGTTTGGTTAAAAACTAAATCCACAGGCAGGCAGGAATAAGGGATGGGCCCCTTCAATGGATAGAAGACTATCATATTGGAAGGGAGCAAAGAATACAGGTAAGGAGTGAACCTTAGGCCCACTGCTATTCTTAGTATATATACGTGATATGCCTGGTGGACAAAAATGGGTCTTTGGTCAACTAGGTTATTGGAAGCTGCAGTCTTTAGGCTAACATAGCTATCATAACCTGGCTGGTCTGGTACACTTGATAGGTACTTTTCTGGTGCACTCTTAAACTTCTTTACCTTGCATCTTTTGTTGTTTCTGATGGTAGATGGCAAGGTGTTGAAGAGTCATGGGCACTGGATAATCAAAGTGTTCTTTTTTTTTTTGTACATATCACATGTTTGGATTTCAAATGAAATATTTTACAGTCTTCCATGCCTGTTGTACCCGTAGGATGTTATATATTAATGTAGGATTTTCCAAGTATAGATGTTGATATACTTCTCCTGTCTACACTCCAGAGAGTATAGCCTGAAAGATTTCAGTTGCTCCCAGTAATTTTGTTCCTTTAATACATTAATGTGAGTTGACATTAATGTGAATTGTGAAAGATCTCTGGACACTTTCTAATCCTTCAACTTTGCCTGCCTTTTTGGGTGATATTTGTATGCAACGATATTCAGTTCATGAAAGACTTAGCGCCTTGAATAACATGATCACTGGTCTTTCTCCGCCTGTCTTGAAGGTCCGCAGGATCCAGCTTGCCATTCTTCTGCATGAGGTAACTGTTGTTTTCTTTTGTTTGCTGAAAGTTAGGCCATTAGACATAAAACTCCAGTCACTATTCACTATTCAACTGGTTTATGATAACATCTTTGTCTGTCTGATATACTGTGTTGTTTTTTGTTATTATTATTATTATTATACTTAATCGCCGCCTCGTGTCAGCGAGGTAGAGCAAGAAAATAGACGAGGAATGGCCCAACCCACCCATGTACACATGTATACACATAAACGCCCATACATGCAAATATACATACATATACATTTCAGTGTATACATAACGTATACATACACAGACATGCATATATAGACATGTACATATTCATGCTTGTTCCCTTCATCTATTCCCGTCGCAACCGTGCCACTCATGAAATAACATCCCCGCCACCCCCACCACCACCACCACCACCAGCGAGGTAGCACCAGGAAAAACAAAAAAGGTCACATTCGTTCACACTCAGTCTCTAGCTGTCACGTGTAATGCTCCAAAACCTCAGCTCCCTTTCCTCCACATCCAGGCCCAACAGACCTTTCCATGGTTTACCCCAGACACTTTACATACCCTGGTTCAATCCATTGACAGCACATCGACCTAATTCACTCTATTCCTTGCATGCCTTTCACGCTTCTGTATGTTCAGGCCCCGATCGCTCAAAATCTTTTTCACTCCATCCCTCCACCTCCAGCTTGGTTTCCCGCTTCTCCTTCCCTCCACCTCTGACAGATATATCCTCTTAGTCAATCTTTCCTCACTCATTCTCTCTATGTATCCAAACCATTTCAACACACCCTATTCTGCTCTCTCAACCACTTTCTTTTTATTACCGCACATCTCTCTTACCCTTTCATCACTTACTCGATCAAACCACCTCACACCACATATTGTCCTCAAACGTCTCATTTCCAGCACATCCACCCTCCTCTGCACAACTCTATCTATAGCCCATGCCTCGCAACCATATGACATTGTTGGAACCACTCTTTCTTCAAACATACCCATTTTTGCTCTCCAAGATAACGTTTTCGCCATCCATACATTTTTCAATGCTTCCAGAACCTTTGCTTCCTCCCCCACTCTGTGACTCACTTCCGCTTCCATGGTTCCATCCACTGCTAAGTCCACTCCCAGATATCGAAAACACTTCACTTCCTCCAGTTTTTCTCCATTCAGTCTTACCTCTCAATTAACTTGTCCCTCAACCCTACTGAACCTAATAACCTTGCTCTTATTCACATTTGCTCTCAACTTTCTTCTTTCACACACTTTACCAAACTCAGTCAATAACTTCTGCAGTTTCTTACCCGAATCAGCCACCAGCGCTGTATCATCAGCAAACAACAACTGACTCACTTCCCAAGCTCTCTCATCCCAACAGACTTCATACTTGCTTCTTTCTCCAACACTCTTGCTTTCACCTCCCTAACCAACCCATCCATAAACAAATTATACAGCCATGGAAACAACACGCACCCCTGCCGCAAACTGACATTCACTGGGAACCAATCACTTTCCTCTCTTCCTACTCGTACTCATGCCTTACATCCTTGGTAAAAAACTTTTCATTGCTTCTAGCAACTTACCTCCCATGCCATACTCTTAAAGCCTTCCACAAAGCATCTTTATCAACCCTATGATATACCTTCTCCAGATCCATTAAAGCTACATACAAATCCATCTGTTTCTCTAAGTATTTCTCACATACATTCTTCAACGCAAACACCTGATCCACACATCCTCTACCACTTTTGAAACCACACTGCTCTTCCCCAACCTGATGTTCTGTACATGCCTTTACCCTCTCAATCATTACCCTCCCATTTGATTTCCCAGGAATACTCAACAAACTTATACCTCTGTAATTTCAACACTCACCTTTTATTTCCTTTGCCTTTGTGCAGTGGCACTACACATGCATTCTGCTAATCCTCAGGCACTTCATTATGATCCATACATATGCTGAATATCCTTACCAACCAGTCAAGGACTCAATCACCTCTTGTTTTGATAAATTCCACAGCAGTACCATTCAAACACGCCGCCTTGCCAGCTTTCATCTTCTGCAAAGCTTTCACCATCTCTTCTCTCCTTACCAAACAATTCTCCCTGACCCTCTCACTTTGCACACCACCATGACCAAAACACTCGTCTGCCACCCTATCATCAAACACATCTCCCAATCACTCGCTCTACTTCCCTGCAAAAATTGTCCAAACACCTCTCTCTTCTCTTTCACTAGCAATCTTACTTCTTCATCCCACCACTCTACCCTTTTTAATCTGCCCACCTCCCAGTTTTGCATCTTTTGCACTAGCCATCACTGCTTCCCTAAATACATCCCATTCCTACCCCACTCCCCTTTCATCATTTGCTCTCACCTTTTGCCATTCTGCACTCAATCTCTCCTGGTACGTCCTCACATGAATCTCCTTCCCAAGCTCACTTACTCTCACTGCTCTCTTCTCCCAAACATTCTCTCTTCTTTTCCGAAAATCTCTACAAATCTTCACCTTCACCTCCACAAGATAGTGATCAGACATTCCTTCAGCTGTCCCTCTCAGCACAGTAACATCCAAAAGTCTCTTTTTTACAGACATATCAATTAACGCATAATCCACCAATGCTCTCAGGCCATCTCTCCTATTCAAATACGTATACTTATGTATATCTCTTTTTAAACCAGGTATTTCCAATCACCAGTCCCTTTTCAGCACACGAATCCACAAGCTCTTCACCATTTCCATTTACAACACTGAACACCCCATGTACACCAATTATACCCTCAACTGCCACATTACTCACCTTTGCATTCAAATCACCCATCACTATAACCCAGTCTCATGCATCAAAACTGCTAATACACTTGCTCATCTGCTCCCAAAACACTTACCTCTCATGATCTTTCTTCTCTTGACCAGGTGCATAGGCACCAATAATCACCCATCTCTCTCCATCCACTTTCTCCCCCATATCAACCTAGAGTTTTCTTAATTACACTCTATCACATACTCCCACAATTCTTGCTTCAGGAGTAGTGCTACTCCTTCCTTTGCTATTGTCCTCTCACCAACCCCTGACTTTACTCCTAAGACATTCCCAAACCACTCCTCCCCTTTACCCTTGAGCTTCATTTCACTCAGAGCCAAAACATTTTTCCTGTTCTAGAGTTGAAATTTATCTCCGTTGAAAAGCGTGTTGTTCTCCGTTGTCCAGATAAAGACATTGTTTATTTCTTTTTGTAGTCTTTTAGCATCATCTGTTGATTGATTTCATGCTTCTTTTTGTATCATCTACAAAGTATGATATGAAACTGTGGCTTGCATTTGTGTCAATATCAGATATAAGAGTAAGGAACATGAGGGGTGCAAGCACAGTTCCTCAGGGGACTGAATTTTTACCGTGGAGGCATGAGAGATGGATTGATTTATGTGTTGTGATCTATTAGTTAAAAGGTTGTATATCCACTTCCCACTTTTTCTGTTTTTTCCCATCTTTGGCATTTTATGCGCTATTACACCATGGTTACATCTGTCAATGCATGCACAAAGTCTATGTAAATCACATCAGCTTTCTCTCATTTTCTAGAGCTTTAGCAGTCCTGTCATAATGGTCTAGCAAATGAGAGAGGAAAGATTTTCCAACCCTGAAGCCAAATTGTCATGGGTTATGTAGCTTGTTCTTTTTCTTAAATTCACTCATCTTGCTGCATAGGACCCTTTTGAAGATTTTTCATGATGTGCTTTGTTAACATCATCTGTTGATTGTTTTTGGGATTGCTGTGCTTCCACCTTTGTGGAGTGGGGTGAAGTGGGTCAGATTCAGACTTGGGGAAAGAATCCATAACTTAGGCTTTTTTCCAGGGTATATTTAGTGCATTTTCTAGAGGTGTCGTACAATTCTTTATAAAGACTGAGTTCTTTGAGTCCACGCCTGGGGCTGAGTGCATGTGTTGCTCTTAATGGCCCACTCAATCAAGGAAGATTGTTTGCCTATGAGTTTGTATGTTACTATGTATGAAATTAGACAAATTATGTTTGTTGTTATTTGTGGTGTGGGAAGTGAATGGCATGCATGTGTCATGTTTGATAACCAGTATGGATATGCTTCTGTTAAGAGGGTTTGGTTTATCATTTAGCGTGATGGGAAGATGCAGGTTGGATATATACTGTCATGGTTTTTCTTTAAAAGGGTAATTGGTAGACTTCTATTTTGATTTTGATTTTCTGATTTGGATGAGCTTAGGTAGTGTTATTGTACTGAAATGTTTCTTAGGTCTTCTACAAATGAAATGTTCTTTACACTGGCCAGCAAGAGGTGATGGAAGGTCATGTAGGGAACAGAGTTGGAGAGGAACTGCTCTTTTCGTATATCCATTGCAGAGCCAAAGGATTTTTAAAGGTGAATAAAGATAGCTTAGTTAGAAAAGCAAATGGAAGCAAATGGATTTGTATGTAGCATTTATGGATCTGGAGAAGGCATATGATAGAGTTGATAGAGATGCTCTGTGGAAGGTATTAAGAATATATGGTGTGGGAGGCAAGTTGTTAGAAGCAGTGAAAAGTTTTTATCGAGGATGTAAGGCATGTGTACGTGTAGGAAGAGAGGAAAGTGATTGGTTCTCGGTGAATGTGGGTTTGCGGCAGGGGTGTGTGATGTCTCCATGGTTGTTTAATTTGTTTATGGATGGGGTTGTTAGGGAGGTAAATGCAAGAGTCCTGGAAAGAGGGGCAAGTATGAAGTCTGTTGGGGATGAGAGAGCTTGGGAAGTGAGTCAGTTGTTGTTCGCTGATGATACAGCGCTGGTGGCTGATTCATGTGAGAAACTGCAGAAGCTGGTGACTGAGTTTGGTAAAGTGTGTGGAAGAAGAAAGTTAAGAGTAAATGTGAATAAGAGCAAGGTTATTAGGTACAGTAGGGTTGAGGGTCAAGTCAATTGGGAGGTGAGTTTGAATGGAGAAAAACTGGAGGAAGTGAAGTGTTTTAGATATCTGGGAGTGGATCTGTCAGCGGATGGAACCATGGAAGCGGAAGTGGATCATAGGGTGGGGGAGGGGGCGAAAATTTTGGGAGCCTTGAAAA
Source organism: Panulirus ornatus (assembly GCF_036320965.1). Taxonomy (NCBI): domain Eukaryota; kingdom Metazoa; phylum Arthropoda; class Malacostraca; order Decapoda; family Palinuridae; genus Panulirus; species Panulirus ornatus. The sequence continues at coordinate 36,215,139 of NC_092229.1, forward strand.
ATGTGTGGAAGTCGAGAACATTATCTCGGAAAGCAAAAATGGGTATGTTTGAAGGAATAGTGGTTCCAACAATGTTGTATGGTTTCGAGGCGTGGGCTATGGATAGAGTTGTGAGCAGGAGGATGGATGTGCTGGAAATGAGATGTTTGAGGACAATGTGTGGTGTGAGGTGGTTTGATCGAGTAAGTAACGTAAGGGTAAGAGAGATGTGTGGAAATAAAAAGAGCGTGGTTGAGAGAGCAGAAGAGGGTGTTTTGAAATGGTTTGGGCACATGGAGAGAATGAGTGAGGAAAGATTGACCAAGAGGATATATGTGTCGGAGGTGGAGGGAACGAGGAGAAGAGGGAGACCAAATTGGAGGTGGAAAGATGGAGTGAAAAAGATTTTGTGTGATCGGGGCGATGATAATATATTTACTCATTTATTTATTTATTCCTCACGTGTCTTAGAAGGCGACTAGAGGGGACGGGAGCGGGGGGCCAGAAATCCTCCCCTCCTTGTATTTTAACTTTCTTTTTAAAAGGGGAAACAGAAGAAGGAGTCACGCGGGGAGTGCTCATCCTCCTAGAAGGCTCAGGTTGGGGTGTCTAAATGTGTGTGGATGTAACCAAGATGTGAAAAAAGGAGAAATAGGTAGTATGTTTGAGGAAAGGAACCTGGATGTTTTGGCTCTGAGTGAAACGAAGCTCAAGGGTAAAGGGGAAGAGTGGTTTGGGAATGTCTTGGGAGTAAAGTCAGGGGTGAGTGAGAGGACAAGAGCAAGGGAAGGAGTAGCACTACTCCTGAAACAGGAGTTGTGGGAGTATGTGATAGAATGTAAGAAAGTAAATTCTAGATTGATACGGGTAAAACTGAAAGTTGATGGAGAGAGATGGGTAATTATTGGTGCATATGCACCTTGGCATGAGAAGAAAGATCATGAGAGGCAAGTGTTTTGGGAGCAGCTGAATGAGTGTGTTAGTGGTTTTGATGCACGAGACTGGGTTATAGTGTTGGGTGATTTGAATGCAAAGGTGAGTAATGTGGTAGTTGAGGGAATAATTGGTATACATGGGGTGTTCAGTGTTGTAAATGGAAATGGTGAAGAGCTTGTAGATATATGTGCTGAAAAAGGACTGGTGATTGGGAATACCTGGTTTAAAAAGCGAGATATACATAGGTATACGTATGTAAGTAGGAGAGATGGCCGGAGAGTGTTATTGGATTACGTGTTAATTGACAGGCGTGCGAAAGAGTGACTTTTGGATGTTAATGTTCTGAGAGGTGCAACTGGAGGGGTGTCTGATCATTATCTTGTGGAAGCGAAGGTGAAGATTTGTATGGGTTTTCAGAAAAGAAGAGAGAATATTGGGGTGAAGAGGGTGGTGAGAGTAAGTGAGCTTGGGAAGGAGACTTGTATGAGGAAGTACCAGGAGAGACTGAGTACAGAATGGAAAAAGGTGAGAACAAAGGACGTAAGGGGAGTGGGGGAGGAATGGGATGTATTTAGAGAAGCAGTGATGGCTTGCGCAAAAGATGCTTGTGGCATGAGAAGCGTGGGAGGTGGGTTGATTAGAAAGGGTAGTGAGTGGTGGGATGGAGAAGTAAGATTATTAGTGAAAGAGAAGAGAGAGGCATTTGGACCAATTCTAGCAGGGAAAAAATGCAAATGAGTGGGAGATGTATAAAAGAAAGAGGCTGGAGGTCAAGAGAAAGGTGCAAGAGGTGAAAAAGAGGGCAAATGAGAGTTGGGGTGAGAGAGTATCATTAAATTTTAGGGAGAATAAAAAGATGTTGTGGAAGGAGGTAAATAAAGTGCGTAAGACAAGGGAGCAAATGGGAACTTCAGTGAAGGGGGCTAATGGGGAGGTGATAACAAGTAGTGGTGATGTGAGAAGGAGATGGAGTGAGTATTTTGAAGGTTTGTTGAATGTGTTTGATGACAGAGTGGCAGATATTGAGTGTTTTGGTCGAGGTGGTGTGCAAAGTGAGAGGGTTAGGGAAAATGATTTGGTAAACAGAGAAGAGGTAGTGAAAGCTTTGCGGAAGATGAAAGCCGGCAAGGCAGCAGGTTTGGATGGTATTGCAGTGGAATTTATTTAAAAAGGGGGTGATTGTATTGTTGACTGGTTGGTAAGGTTATGTAATGTATGTATGACTCATGGTGAGGTGCCTGAGGATTGGCAGAATGCTTGCATAGTGCCATTGTACAAAGGCAAAGGGGATAAGAGTGAGTGCTCAAATTACAGAGGTATAAGTTTGTTGAGTATTCCTGGTAAATTATATGGGAGGGTATTGATTGAGAGGGTGAAGGCATGTACAGAGCATGAGATTGGGGAAGAGCAGTGTGGTTTCAGAAGTGGTAGAGGATGTGTGGATCAGGTGTTTGCTTTGAAGAATGTATGTGAGAAACACTTAGAAAAGCAAATGGATTTGTATGTAGCATTTATGGATCTTGAGAAGGCATATGATAGAGTTGATAGAGATGCTCTGTGGAAGGTACTAAGAATGTATGGTGTGGGAGGAAAGTTGTTAGAAGCAGTGAAAAGTTTTTATCGTGGATGTAAGGCATGTGTATGAGTAGGAAGAGAGGAAAGTGATTGGTTCTCAGTGAATGTAGGTTTGCGGCAGGGGTGTGTGATGTCTCCATGGTTGTTTAATTTGTTTGTGGATGGGGTTGTTAGGAAGGTAAATGCAAGAGTTTTGGAAAGAGGGGCAAGTATGCAGTCTGTTGTGGATGAGAGAGCTTGGGAAGTGAGTCAGTTGTTGTTTGCTGATGATACAGCGCTGGTGGCTGATTCATGTGAGAAACTGCAGAAGCTGGTGACTGAGTTTGGTAAAGTGTGTGAAAGAAGAAAGTTAAGAGTAAATGTGAATAAGAGCAAGGTTATTAGGTACTGTAGGGTTGAGGGTCAAGTCAATTGGGAGGTGAGTTTGAATGGAGAAAAACTGGAGGAAGTAAAGTGTTTTAGATATCTGGGAGTGGATCTGGAAGTGGATGGAACCATGGAAGCAGAAGTGGATCATAGGGTGGGGGAGGGGACGAAAATTCTGGGAGCCTTGAAGAATGTGTGGAAGTCGAGAACATTATCTCGGAAAGCAAAAATGGGTATGTTTGAAGGAATAGTGGTTTCAACTATGTTGTATGGTTGCGAGGCGTGGGCTATGGATAGAGTAGTGCGCAGGAGGGTGGATGTGCTGGAAATGAGATGTTTGAGGACAATATGTGGTGTGAGGTGGTTTGATCGAGTAAGTAATGTAAGGGTAAGAGAGATGTGTGGAAATAAAAAGAGCGTGGTTGAGAGAGGAGAAGAGGATGTTTTGAAATGGTTTGGTCACATGGAGAGAATGAATGAGGAAAGATTGACCAAGAGGATATATGTGTCGGATGTGGAGGGAACGAGGAGAAGTGGGAGACCAAATTGGAGGTGGAAAGATAGAGTGAAAAAGATTTTGTGTGATCGGGGCCTGAACATGCCGGAGGGTGAAAGGCGGGCAAGGAATAGAGTGAATTAGATCGATGTGGTGTACCGGGTTGGGCCATTTCTTTCATCTGTTTCCTTGCGCTATCTCGCAAACGCGGGAGACAGCGAGAAAGCAAAAAAAAAAAAATATATATATATATATTTTTTTTTTTTTTTTTTTTTTTGCTTTGTCGCTGTCTCCCGCGTTTGCGAGGTAGCGCAAGGAAACAGACGAAAGAAATGGCCCAACCCACCCCATACACATGTATATACACACGTCCACACACGCAAATATACATACCTACACAGCTTTCCATGGTTTACCCCAGACGCTTCACATGCCTTGATTCAATCCACTGACAGCACGTCAACCCCGGTATACCACATCACTCCAATTCATTCTATTCCTTGCCCTCCTTTCACCCTCCTGCATGTTCAGGCCCCGATCACACAAAATCTTTTTCACTCCATCTTTCCACCTCCAATTTGGTCTCCCTCTTCTCCTCGTTCCCTCCACCTCCGACACATATATTCTCTTGGTCAATCTTTCCTCACTCATTCTCTCCATGTGCCCGAACCATTTCAAAACACCCTCTTCTGCTCTCAACCACGCTCTTTTTATTTCCACACATCTCTCTTACCCTTACGTTACTTACTCGATCAAACCACCTCACACCACACATTGTCCTCAAGCATCTCATTTCCAGCACATCCATCCTCCTGCGCACAACTCTATCCATAGCCCACGCCTCGCAACCATACAACATTGTTGGAACCACTATTCCTTCAAACATACCCATTTTTGCTTTCCGAGATAATGTTCTCGACTTCCACACATTCTTCAAGGCTCCCAGAATTTTCGCCCCCTCCCCCACCCTATGATCCACTTCCGCTTCCATGGTTCCATCTGCTGCCAGATCCACTCCCAGATATCTAAAACACTTCACTTCCTCCAGTTTTTCTCCATTTAAACTCACCTCCCAATTGACTTGACCCTCAACCCTACTATACCTAATAACCTTGCTCTTATTCACATTTACTCTTAACTTTCTTCTTTCACACACTTTACCAAACTCAGTCACCAGCTTCTGCAGTTTCTCACATGAATCAGCCACCAGCGCTGTATCATCAGCGAACAACAACTGACTCACTTCCCAAGCTCTCTCATCCCCAACAGACTTCATACTTGCCCCTCTTTCCAAAACTCTTGCATTCACCTCCCTAACAACCCCATCCATAAACAAATTAAACAACCATGGAGACATCACACACCCCTGCTGCAAACCTACATTCACTGAGAACCAATCACTTTCCTCTCTTCCTACACGTACACATGCCTTACATCCTCGATAAAAACTTTTCACTGCTTCTAACAACTTGCCTCCCACACCATATATTCTTAATACCTTCCACAGAGCATCTCTATCAACTCTATCATATGCCTTCTCCAGATCCATAAATGCTACATACAAATCCTTTTGCTTAGAAATATATATATATATATATATATATTTTTTTTTTTTTTTTTCATACTATTCGCTATTTCCCGCGATAGCGAGGTAGCGTGAAGAACAGAGGACTGGGCCTTTGAGGGAATATCCTCACCTGGACCTCTCCTCTGTTCCTTCTTTTGGAAAAAAAAAAAAAAAACGAGAGGGGAGGATTTCCTGTAGATAGGGGATTAAGAATGCTTCCCACGTATTCCCTGCGTGTCGTAGAAGGCGACCAAAAGGGGAGGGAGCGGGGGGCTGGAAATCCTCCCCTCTCTTTTTTTTTTTATTCCCCAAAAGAAGGAACAGAGGGGGCCAGGTGAGGATTTTCCAAAAAAGGCCCAGTCCTCTCTTCTTGACGCTACCTCGCTAACGTGGGACATGGCGAATAGTTTAAAAGAAAAGAAAGAATATATATATATATACGTATCTGTGGTTTCGGGCATTATTGCATGACAGCTGGAGACTGAGTGTGAGCGAATGGGGGCTTTATTGTCTTTTCCTGGCGCTGCCTCGCGCACATAAGGGGGGAGGGGGATGTTATTCCGTGTGTGGCATTGTAGCGATGGGGGTGAGTAGGGGCAGACAGTGTGAATTGTGTGCATGTGTGTATATGTGTGTGTCTGTGTGTGTATATATGGGTGTACGTTGGGATGTGTGGGTGTGTATGTTTGCGTGTGTGGACGGTTGTGTGTGTGCATGTGTGTGGGGGTGGGTTGGGCCATTTCTTTCATCTGTTTCCTTGCGCTACCTCGCAGGCGTGGGAGACAGCGACAAAGCAAAATAAATATGAATAGTATCTGTTGAGATGAATAGGTATGTATATTTGCGTTTGTAGATATGTACGTATATACATGTGTATGTATGTCGGTTAGGCCATTCTTTTGTCTGATTCCTTGCGCTACCTCGCTAACGCGGGAGACAGCGACAAAGCAAAATAAATGAATAAATATATACTGGGATTTTATTCACCCCATTATGGAGTACTGATTGCATATCTGGGATGTTTTAACTCATTTCTTCAGGTATTGTATCTCTCCATCCTTCCCCTTCTGTCTGTTGTGATGCTGCTGCCCTTTTACTGTATTGCAGATTTTTCTGTTTCCACTGTTCTTGTGAGCTATCTACTGTATTTGACTATGCCACCAGGGCTTGGACTTTTGGCATGCATCTGGTTGCTTCTTTTTTAGTTTTTTGTCTCCTGTGGAGACCAGTCACACAAGGATTGACTGTTATGATACCTTTTTCTTTCCTCAGACAATGAAGTTGTGGAGTTCTCTTCCCCTTTCTATTTTCCCCTTTCTTATAACTTTTTTACCTCTAAGAAGAGTCAGATTTTCAAATGGCTGAGTTCTGATTAATTTTGTTATTCTTGTTCAATTACTTTTTTTTTCACCCAAAATTACTATAGTTGAGGTACAATTTGCCCATGCCTTGTCGCTCTGTGAAAAAAAACAAAAATGGAATTAGAGTAGCTAATGACAAATTGTACTCTTACAAGATCACTGGTGTATTTCATTGCTCGAATCATATATGTATGAAAATTAAAATTACTTTATAATTGTAGGCAATTGAGGATATTGAACTTTTACTGAATCTGGTTGTGAGTTTTTGGTAGGTAGGCCCTTTTAATTCAGCTCCATCAAAACAGGCTAGTCTGTAATTTGGATTGTTTTTTATTAAACTGTAACACTGTAGATACAATGAGCATTGGTATCCATATCACATAAAAAAGATGAAAAAACTGTCATATCAATATTATGATAACTTTACTTTCTGATTCTAAGCTCATTTTACAAGTTTTTCAGAAGCAATTTAAGTAACTTCATGTTTCTTCTTTGGTATATAGTCGTGCAAATAGTACAGAACAGAAATCCAGGTTATTTGATGAGACAGATTATGGATGTAAACAAATGCTCTTCACTGTATTTCTGCAGTTTCTAAACTTGTCTGGCCACATATCATTTGCTTGAGCAGCATGTTGTTGTCACCCTTTTTGATAAGCTTGCCTTAATTTGAAAACAAAGTAAAACAGTTACTGGTATGTCATTAAAAATTTGACTTAAAGGAAATTATAAAAAAATGTTAGATGATAGATAGTGGCACTAGATCAGCATAAGGCAGATTGATTTGTGTTTGCAGTTGTTTTGATTTCCAGAATAGAGCACTGTACATGTCAAAGGTAGAACTGTAGGATCTCACCTAAAAGCAAAGTTTGATTAATTAACCCTTTACTGGGCAAGTATCTTACAAGGGATGCTTAGTTTATGTTTTAAATTGCAAAAATTTAGGGTCTTGGCATTTACTGGGATATGCATAAAGATTGATTATCTATCTGTTATTCTTATTTCTTGTTCATCTGGGATGAATTGAGTGCTTATAACCTTATATCTCTTTTATACATAGCCTTAACCTTTTATATATAGGAAGATTTCTTGTGTTCCCTTCACTGTTTCTCAATATAATACAATTTGAGTTATCATGTCCCTGATGAAATTGTTTTGTTTTCAAAAATAAAAAGAAATGAAAACAGAAGACCTAACTCAGACAATTATGATTTGACGTGTGCCAGGTCACACAGAGTGATTCTCACTGCCTGTAGTGTTGCTTGGCAGGAGCCCTTGGTATGCCAGATAGCTTAGCTCTGTCATATGTTCTGATTAGGGCCAGCTTTGTTCTGTGAGTTGCATGCCCTATTGCTTTTTTTTTTTATTTGTTCTTGAAACATTTTATCTGTTATGACATATGAATCATCAATGATACATCTTTCACTTTTTTGACATAAGCTAATAGTTTTGTGCTTTGAGGATTTCTAAACCCAAGTAAGTTCAGACCTTCATTGCTTTCATTCAGTCTTTCATACAGTTTTATTGGCAAACCTAAAAGCTTTTTATTTAAATACTCTCCTTTTTTATTCCTTTATAAGGTTTAGGTATTGTTCTGTTGGGTAAGAAATAGATATATTTTACAGACTTTGATGGGTGGTGAAATGTAGTGAAAATTATAATACAGAATCAGATCTTGTTAAAAGTACTTTGCTGAAATATTAAGCTGCCACATCCTTTAAGTAGCTCACTGTGTGGGACTAAATACTAAGTGCTGATTTTCTAGTTAAATTTTCATATATTTTTCAGTGGGCAGTTTGCAGTCGTTCGTCGTTGTGTAGAAAATGCTACTCGTGCTGAATATGCTGCAAAATACATCCGCAAGCGCCGTGTGGCAACCTCTCGACGTGGGTTACCTCTGGAATCAATTGCAAGGGAAGTCCGTGTCCTTCAGAGGTTGGATAAACATGAGAACATCATCTCCCTTCACCAGGTGTTTGATAATGGTCAACATGTCATCCTTGTTTTAGAGCTGTAAGTCAGTTTTTTTATCTGGCCTGTTTTTTGTATCATTGTTTCCATGTTCTAGGTAATGTAAAAGTGTCTATTAGAATTAAGTGTGGAATGTGTGATTATGAGTTACAAAGTAAATAATAGACAGTTATAGGTTCTCTTGCTTTTAGTACAGTGGTTATGGCATATTGCAGTTGGTCTTGAATATGCCCTCAATAAAACACAGTGCATAAAAATAAGTTCTGTATAAAGATAAATTCTCTACAGAGAGGCATTTTGGATGTCATTGCCATCTGAATATGTTTGTTTTTGGATTGTTATGTTGCTGCTGGATATACAGATATGAGATACCAAAATGACTTTTTTGCCTTAATAATTAATCCTCATTCAATGTTAGTCTTGTTCAGTAGTGTGTAAAGAACAGTTCAGCAGTCTTTAGGCAAAAATGCCTTTTTGGCATTTGCCTTTTAACAACCAGTCACCACTTAGGCCATGTGCTATACTTTGAGCAGGCCACAACAAGATAGCTTTTCCCATATTTTCATTTCTTATGATGATGTTAGATATTCCTGCGATTTGTGCAGAAACAAGTAGGAAGTCAAGTGGGGGATGAATAAGGACTTTGCATTCACTGGAGAAGGCTCACAGCCCATAGGCCCTGCCACATCTCTTGCACCAGAGATAGGGAGGAGTCTGTATCAGTCATCACAATGGGGGCAAAGACTGCATGTAACCAGAACTAGGTCAAGCTGACACTTAGCCAATGATTTTGATTATTTTCCCATCAACGAGTAGTCAGCAAAAAATAACTGGGCTTGTATATGCAGATTTATTTTATTTATTTATTATACTTTGTCGCTGTGTCCTGTGTTAGCGAGGTAGCACAAGGAAACAGACTAAAGAATGGCCCAACCCACCTGCATACACATGTATATACATACAAGTCCACACACGTACATATACATACCTATACATCTCAACGTATACATATATATACATACTCAGACATATACATATATACACATGTACATAATTCATACTGTCTGCCCTTATTCATTCCCATCGCCACCCCGCCCAAATGAAATGACAGCCCCCTCTCCCCGCATGTGCGCGAGGTAGCACTAGGAAAAGACAACAGAGGCCACATTCGTTCACACTCAGTCTCTAGCTGTCATGTATAATGCACTGAAACCACGGCTCCCTTTCCACATCCAGGCCCCACAGAACTTTCCATGGTTTACCCCAGACACTTCGCACGCCCTGGTTCAATCCATTGACAGCACGTCCACCCCGGTATACCACATTGTTTCAGTTCACTCTTTTCCTTGCACACCTTTCACCCTCCTGCATGTTTAGGCCCCGATTACTCAAAATCTTTTTCAATCCATCTTTCCACCTCCAATTTGGTCTCTCACTTCTCATTTCCTCCACCTCTGACACATATATCCTCTTTGTCAATCTTTCCTCATTCATTCTTTCCATGTGACCAAACGATTTCAAAACATCCTCTTCTGCTATCTCTACCACACTCTTTTTATTACCACAAATCTCTCTTACTCTTTCATTGCTTACTCGATAAAACCACCTCACACCACATATTGTCCTCAAACATCTCATTTCCAGCACATCCACCCTCCTCCACACAACTCTATCTATAGCCCATGCCTCGCAACCATATAACATTGTTGGAACCATATTCCTTCAAACATACCCATTTTTGCTTTCCAAGATAACATTCTCAACTTCCACACATTTTTCAACGCTCCCAGAACTTTCACCCCCTCCCCACCCTATGATTCACTTCCACTTCCATGATTCCATCCGCTGCCAAATCCACTCCCAGATATCTAAAACACTTCACTTCCTCCACTTTTTCTCCATTCAAACTGATCTCCCAGCTAACTTGTCCCTCAACCCTTCTGTACCTAATAACCTTGCTCTTATTCACATTTACTCTCAGCTTTCTTCTTTCACACACTTTACCAAACTCAGTCACCAGCTTCTGCAATTTCTCACCCAAATTAGCCACCAGCGCTGTATCATCAGCAAACAACAACTAACTCACTTCCCAAGCTCTCTCATCCATACTTGCCCCTCTTTCCAAAACTCTTGCATTCACCTCCCTAACATCTCCATCAATAAACAAATTAATCAACCATGGAGACATCACACACCCCTGCCACAAACCAACATTCACTGAGAACCGATCACTTTCCTCTCTTCCTACAAGTACACGTGCCTTATATCCTCGATAAAAACTTTTCACTGCTTCTAACAACTTGCCTTCCATACCATATATTCTTAATACCTTCCACAGAGCATCTCTATCAACTCTATCATATGCCTTCTCCAGATCCATAAATGCTACATACAAATCCATTTCCTTTTCTAAATATTTCTCACATACATTCTTCAAAGCAAACACCTGATCCACATATCCTCTACCACTTCTGAAACCACACTTCTCTTCCCCAATCTGATGCTCTGTATATGTGTTCACCCTCTCACAATACCCTCCCATATAATTTCCCAGGAATACTTAACAAACTTATACCTCTGTAATTTGAGCTCTCACTTTTATCCCCTTTGCCTTTGTACAATGGCACTATGCAAGCATTGAGGAAAGATTGACCAAGAGGATATACGTGTCAGAGGTGGAGGGAACGAGAAGTGGAAGACCAAATTGGAGGTGGAAAGATGGACTGAAAAAGATTTTGAGTGACTGGGGCCTGAACATGCAGAAGGGTGAAAGGCGTGCAAGGAATAGAGTGAATTGGAACTATGTGGTATACTGGGGTCGACGTGCTGTAAATGGATTGAACCAGGGCGTGTGAAGCATCTGGGGTAAATCATGGAAAGTTTTGTGGGGCCTGGATGTGGAAAGGGAGCTGTGATTTCAGTGCATTATGCATGATAGCTACAGACTGAGTATGAACGAATGTGGCCTTTGTTGTCTTTTCGTAGCACTACTTCGCGCATATGCAGGGAGAGGGGGTTGTTATTTCATTTGTGGCAGGATGGCGATGGGAATGAATAAAGGCAGACAGTATGAATTATGTACATGTGTATATATGTATATGTCTGTATGTGTATATATATGTATACATTGAGATGTATAGGTATGTATATTTGCATGTGTGGACCTGTATGTATATACATGTGTATGTGGGTGGATTGGGCCATTCTTTTGTCTGTTTCCTTGCACTACCTCGCTAACGTGGGAGACAGCGACAAAGCAAAATAATAAAAGATAATAACAAAAAATGACTCATGGTGAGGTGCCTGAGGATTGGCGGAATTCTTCCATAGTGCCATTGTACAAAGGGAAAGGGGATAAAGGTGAGTGCTGAAATTACAGAGGTATAAGTTTGTTGAGTATTCCTGGAAAATTATATGGGAGGGTATTGATTGAGAGGGTGAAGGCAAGTACAGAGCATTAGATTAGGGAAGTGCAGTGTGGTTTCAGAAGTGGTAGAGGGTGTGTGGATCAGGTGTTTGCTTTGAAGAATGTATGAGAAATACTTAGAAAAACATATGGATTTGTATGTAGCATTTATGGATCTGGAGAAGGCATATGATAGTGTTGATAGAGATGCTCTGTGAAGGTATTAAGAATATATGGTGTTGGAGGTAAGCTGTTAGAAGCAGTGAAAAGTTTTTATCAAGGATGTAACGCATATGTACGTGTAGGAAGAGAGGAAAGTGATTGGTTCTCAGTGAATGTTGGTTTGTGGCAGGGGTGTGTGATGTCTGCATGGGTGTTTAATTTGTTTGTGGATGGGGTTGTTGGAGAGGTGAGTGCAAGAGTTTTGGAAAGAGGGAGAAGTATGCAGTCTGTTGTGGATGAGAGAGCTTGGGAAGTGTTGTTGTTGTTGTTCACTGATGATGCAGCGCTGGTCGGTGATTCGTGTGAGAAACTGCAGAAGCTGGTGACTGAGTTTAGTAAAGTGTGTGAAAGAAGAAAGCTGAGAGAAAATGTGAATAAGAGGAAGGTTATTGGGTACAGTAGGGTTGAGAGACAAATCAATTGGGAGGTAAGTTTGAATGGAGAAAAACTGGAGGAAATGAAGTGTTTCAGATATCTGGGAGTGGATTTGGCAGCGGATGGAACCATGGAAGTGGAAGTGAATCATAGGGTGGGGGAGGGGGAGAAAGTTCTGGGAGCGTTGAAAAATGTGTGAAAGTCGAGACCATTATCCCAGAAAGCAAATATGGGTATGTTTGAAGGAATAATGGTTCCAACAACGTTATATGGTTGCAAGGTGTGGGCTATGGATAGAGTTGTGCGGAGGAGGGTGTATGTGTTGGAAATGAGATGTTTGAGGATAATATGTGGTGTGAGGTGTTTTTATCGAATAAGTAATGAAAGGATAAGAGAGATGTCTGGTAATAAAAAGAGTGCGGTTGAGAGAGCAGAAGAGGGTGTTTTGAAATGGTTTGGTCACATGGAGAGGATGAGTGAGGAAATATTGACAAAGAGGATATATGTGTCAGAGGTGGAGGGAACAAGAAGTGGGACACCAAATTGGAGGTGGAAAGATAGAGTGAAAAAGATTCTTAGTGATCAGGGGCCTGAACATGCGAGAGGATGAAAATGAGTGCAAGGAATAGAATGAATTGAAATGATATGGTATACTGGGGTGGACGTGCTGTCATTGGATTGAATCGGGGCGTGTGAAGCGTCTGAGGTAAATCATGGAAAGCTTTGTGGGGCCTGGATGTATATGTATTTATTATCCCTGGGGATAGGGGATTAAGAATACTTCCCATGTATTCCCTGCGTGTCGTAGAAGGCGACTAAAAGGGGAGGGAGCGGGGGTGCTGGAAATCCGTCTCTTTTTTTTTTTTTTTTAATTTTCCAAAAGAAGGAACAGAGGGGGCTAGGTGAGGATATTCCAAAAAAGGCCCAGTCCTCTGTTCTTAACGCTACCTCGCTAACGCGGGAAATGGCGAATAGTTTAGAAGAAGAAAGATATATATATATATATATATATATATATATATATATATATATATATATATATATATATAGGTGGTAGAGTGACCCGCAGTGTATCGAGACAGACTTCCCCAGAACTTTTTTAAAGGGGAAGTAAATGTTTATAGTTGTGTTACTGGAGTGATAGTTTTCATACATGGTGCTCTGACAAGAAAATAGTGAAATTGGAAAAGAATGTAGCTTAGACATTGAAGCTTATTCTTTCATTGAAATGTGAACAAAGGGAGCATTTTTTTTCAAAGTGATAGAGATGGAAAGCAAAAAGGTGTTTTTCATGAATGTACTGAAAAACTCGAGGTCCAGATAAACTTTTGGTCTGTCAAGGCTTTATTATGGTGGATGACCAACTACCTACCCTCATGTATCCAAGATATGGTTGTACTTTGTGTAATGAAGACAATTGAGAAACATCATAAGCTAATATTCCAGTTTCATGATAAGAGAAGTGGACCAGGCAGTATGATACAGTGGTTGAATTGATGAAAACTACTATTGACGTTTGTGTAAATAAATTATACATTTTCCTTTTCCATAGCGAGAGGTTGAACCATTATGTGACATTCATTTTTCATTTCATTTCAAGCTAGAAGTTTCAGTTTTCTAAATTATTTCTTACATTTTTCATATGTACATATATATATGTGTGTGTATGTGTGTATATGTATGTATATGTGTGTATATATATATATATATATATGGAAGTAAGGGGAGTGGGGGAGGAATGGGATGTATTTAGGGAATCAGTGATGGATTGCGCAGAAGATGCTTGTGGCATGAGAAGAGTGGGAGGTGGGTTGATTAGAAAGGGTAGTGAGTGGTGGGATGAAGAAGTAAGAGTATTAGTGAAAGAGAAGAGAGAGGCATTTGGACTATATTTGCAGGGAAAAAATGCAATTGAGTGGGAGATGTATAAAAGAAAGAGACAGGAGGTCAAGAGAAAGGTGCAAGAGGTGAAAAAAAGGGCAAATGAGAGTTGGGGTGAGAGAGTATCATTAAATTTTAGGGAGAATAAAAAGATGTTCTGGAAGGAGGTAAATAAAGTGCGTAAGACAAGGGAGCAAATGGGAACTTCAGTGAAGGGCGCAAATGGGGAGGTGATAACAAGTAGTGGTGATGTGAGAAGGAGATGGAGTGAGTATTTTGAAGGTTTGTTGAATGTGTTTGATGATAGAGTGGCAGATATAGGGTGTTTTGGTCGAGGTGGTGTGCAAAGTGAGAGGGTTGGGGAAAATGATTTGGTAAACAGAGAAGAGGTAGTGAAAGCTTTGCGGAAGATGAAAGCCGGGAAGGCAGCAGGTTTGGATGATATTGCAGTGGAATTTATTAAAAAAGGGGGTGACTGTATTGTTGACTGGTTGGTAAGGTTATTTAATGTATGTATGACTCATGGTGAGGTGCCTGAGGGTTGGCGGAATGCATGCATAGTGCCATTGTACAAAGGCAAAGGGGATAAGAGTGAGTGCTCAAATTGCAGAGGTATAAGTTTATTGAGTATTCCTGGTAAATTATATGGGAGGGTATTGATTGAGAGGGTGAAGGCATGTACAGAGCATCAGATTGGGGAAGAGCAGTGTGGTTTCAGAAGTGGTAGAGGATGTGTGGATCAGGTGTTTGCTTTGAAGAATGTATGTGAGAAATACTTAGAAAAGCAAATGGATTTGTATGTATCATTTATGGATCTGGAGAAGGCATATGATAGAGTTGATAGAGATGCTCTGTGGAAGGTATTAAGAATATATGGTGTGGGAGGAAAGTTGTTAGAAGCAGTGAAAAGTTTTTATCGAGGATGTAAGGCATGTGTACGTGTAGGAAGAGAGGAGAGTGATTGGTTCTCGGTGAATGTAGGTTTGCGGCAGGGGTGTGTGATGTCTCCATGGTTGTTTAATTTGTTTATGGATGGGGTTGTTAGGGAGGTAAATGCAAGAGTTTTGGAAAGAGGGGCAAGTATGAAGTCTGTTGGGGATGAGAGAGCTTGGGAAGTGAGTCAGTTGTTGTTCGCTGATGATACAGCGCTGGTGGCTGATTCATGTGAGAAACTGCAGAAGCTGGTGACTGAGTTTGGTAAAGGGTGTGGAAGAAGAAAGTTAAGAGTAAATGTGAATAAGAGCAAGGTTATTAGGTACAGTAGGGTTGAGGGTCAAGTCAATTGGGAGGTGAGTTTGACTGGAGAAAAACTGGAGGAAGTGAAGTGTTTTAGATATCTGGGAGTGGATCTGGCAGCGGATGGATCCATGGAAGCGGAAGTGGATCATAGGGTGGGGGAGGGGGCGAAAATTCTGGGAGCCTTGAAGAATGTTTGGAAGTCGAGAACATTATCTCGGAAAGCAAAAATGGGTATGTTTGAAGGAATAGTGGTTCCAACAATGTTGTATGGTTGCGAGGCGTGGGCTATGGATAGAGTTGTGCACAGGAGGATGGATGTGCTGGAAATGAGATGTTTGAGGACAATGTGTGGTGTGAGGTGGTTTGATCGAGTGAGTAACGTAAGGGTAAGAGAGATGTGTGGAAATAAAAAGAGCGTGGTTGAGAGAGCAGAAGAGGGTGTTTTGAAGTGGTTTGGGCACATGGAGAGAATGAGTGAGGAAAGATTGACCAAGAGGATATATGTGTCGGAGGTGGAGGGAACGAGGAGAAGAGGGAGACCAAATTGGAGGTGGAAAGATGGAGTGAAAAAGATTTTGTGTGATCAGGGCCTGAACATGCAGGAGGGTGAGAGGAGGGCAAGGAATAGAATGAATTGGAGCGATGTGGTATACCGGGGTTGACGTGCTGTCAGTGGATTGAATCAGGGCATGTGAAGCGTCTGGGGTAAACCATGGAAAGCTGTGTAGGTATGTATATTTGTGTGTGTGGACGTATGTATATACATGTGTATGGGGGGGGAGTTGGGCCATTTCTTTCGTCTGTTTCCTTGCGCTACCTCGCAAACGCGGGAGACAGCGACAAATTATAATAAAAAAAAAATAATAATATATATATATATATTTTCCAAAAGAAGGAACAGAGAATTGGGCCAGGTGAGGGTATTCCCTCAAAGGCCCAGTCCTCTGTTCTTAACGCTACCTCGCTAATGCGGGAAATGGCGAATAGTTTGAAAGATATATATACATATACATAAGAGCAAGGTTATTAGGTACAGTAGGGTTGTGGGTCAAGTCAATTGGGAGGTGAGTTTGAATGGAGAAAAACTGGAGGAAGTGAAGTGTTTTAGATATCTGGGAGTGGATCTGGCAGCGGATGGAACCATGGAAGCGGAAGTGAATCATAGGGTGGGGGAGGGGGCGAAAATTCTGGGAGCCTTGAAGAATGTGTGGAAGTCGAGAACATTATCTCGGAAAGCAAAAATGGGTATGTTTGAAGGAATAGTGGTTCCAACAATGTTGTATGGTTGCGAGGCGTGGGCTATGGATAGAGTTGTGCGCAGGAGGATGGATGTGCTGGAAATGAGATGTTTGAGGACAATGTGTGGTGTGAGGTGGTTTGATCGAGTAAGTAACGTAAGGGTAAGAGAGATGTGTGGAAATAAAAAGAGCATGGTTGAGAGAGCAGAAGAGGGTGTTTTGAAATGGCTTGGGCACATGGAGAGAATGAGTGAGGAAAGATTGACCAAGAGGATATATGTGTCGGAGGTGGAGGGAACGAGGAGAAGAGGGAGACCAAATTGGAGGTGGAAAGATGGAGTGAAAAAGATTTTGTGTGATCGGGGCCTGAACATACAGGAGGGTGAAAGGAGGGCAAGGAATAGAGTGAATTGGAGCGATGTGGTATACCGGGGTTGACGTGCTGTCAGTGGATTGAATCAAGGCATGTGAAGCGTCTGGGGTAAACCATGGAAAGCTGTGTAGGTATGTATATTTGCGTGTGTGGACGTATGTATATACATGTGTATGGGGGTGGGTTGGGCCATTTCTTTCGTCTGTTTCCTTGTGCTACCTCACAAACGCGGGAGACAGCATGTACGAATATGTACATGTGTATATATGTCTATGTCTGTGTATGTATATGTGCCTGTGTGGGCGTTTATGTATATACATGCGTGTGTGGGTGGGTTGGGCCGTTCTTTCGTCTGTTTCCTTGTGCTACCTCGCTAACGCGGGAGACAGCGACAAAGTATAATAAATAGGGGAGAAAGAATACTACTCACGTATTCCCTGCGTGTCATAGAAGGTGACTAAAAGGGAAGGGAGCGGGGGGCTGGAAATCCTCCCCTCTCGTTTTTAATTTTCCAAAAGAAGGAACAGAGAAGGGGGCCAAGTGAGGATATTCCCTCAAAGGCTCAGTCCTCTGTTCTTAACGCTACCTCGCTAATGCGGAAAATGGCGAATAGTATGAAAAAAAATATATATATATATATATATATATATATATATATATATATTTATATATATATTATCCCTGGGGATAGGGGAGAAAGAATACTTCCCACGTATTCCCTGCGTGTCGTAGAAGGCGACTAAAAGGGAAGGGAGCGGGGGGCTGGAAATCCTCCCCTCTCATTTTTTTATTTTAATTTTCCAAAAGAAGGAACAGAGAAGGGGGCCAGGTGAGGGTATTCCCTCAAAGGCCCAGTCCTCTGTTCTTAACGCTACCTCGCTATCGCGGGAAATGGCGAATAGTTTGAAAAAAAAAAAAATATATATATATATATATATATATATATATATATATATATATATATATATATATATATATATATATATATATATATTATCCCTGGGGATAGGGGTAAAAGAATACTTCCCACGCATTCCTCATGTGCCATAGAAGGCGACTAGAGGGGACGGGAGCGGGGGGCCAGAAATCCTCCCCTCCTTGTATTTCAACTTTCTAAAAATGGGAAACAGAAGGAGTCACGCGGGGAGTGCTCATCCTCCTCATAGACTCAGATTGGGGTGTCTAAATGTGTGTGGATGTAACCAAGATGTGAAAAAAGGAGATATAGGTAGTATGTTTGAGGAAAGGAACCTGGATGTTTTGGCTCTGAGTGAAACGAAGCTCAAGGGTAAAGGGGAAAAGTGGTTTGGGAATGTCTTGGGACTAAAGTTAGGGGTTAGTGAGAGGACAAGAGCAAGGGAAGGAGTAGCAGTACTCCTGAAACAGGAGTTGTGGGAGTATGTGATAGAATGTAAGAAAGTAAATTCTCGATTAATATGGGTAAAACTTAAAGTTGATGGAGGGAGATGGGTGATTATTGGTGCATATGCACCTGGGCATGAGAAGAAAGATCATGAGAGGCAAGTGTTTTGGGAGCAGCTGAATGAGTGTGTTTGTGGTTTTGATGCACAAGACTGGGTCATAGTGATGGGTGATTTGAATGCAAAGGTGAGTAATGTGGCAGCTGAGGGAATAATTGGTATACATGGGGTGTTCAGTGTTGTAAATGGAAATGGTGAAGAGCTTGTAGATTTATGTGCTGAAAAAGGACTGGTGATTGGGAATACCCGGTTTAAAAAGCGAGATATACATAAGTATACGTATGTAAGTAGGAGAGATGGCCAGAGAGCGTTATTGGATTACGTGTTAATTGACAGGCGCGCGAAAGAGAGACTTTTGGATATTAATGTGCTGAGAGGTGCAACTGGAGGGATGTCTGATCCTTATCTTGTGGAGGCTAAGGTGAAGATTTGTATGGGTTTTCAGAAAAGAAGAGTGAATGTTGGGGTGAAGAGGGTGGTGAGAGTAAGTGAGCTTGGGAAGGAGACTTGTGTGAGGAACTACCAGGAGAGACTGAGTACAGAATGGAAAAAGGTGAGAACACTGGAAGTAAGGGAAGTGGGGGAGGAATGGGATGTATTTAGGGAATCAGTGATGGAGTGCGCAAAAGATGCTTGTGGCATGAGAAGCGTGGGAGGTGGGTTGATTAGAAAGGGTAGTGAGTGGTGGGATGAAGAAGTAAGAGTATTAGTGAAAGAGAAGAGAGAGGCATTTGGACGATTTTTGCAGGGAAAAAATGCAATTGAGTGGGAGATGTATAAAAGAAAGAGACAGGAGGTCAAGAGAAAGATGGAAGAGGTGAAAAAGAGGGCAAATGAGAGTTGGGGTGAGAGACTATCATTAAATTTTAGGGAGAATAAAAAGATGTTCTGGAAGGAGGTAAATAAAGTGCGTAAGACAAGGGAGCAAATGGGAACTTCAGTGAAGGGCGCTAATGGGGAGGTGATAACAAGTAGTGGTGATGTGAGAAGGAGATGGAGTGAGTATTTTGAAGGTTTGTTGAATGTGTTTGATGATAGAGTGGCAGATATAGGGTGTTTTGGTCGAGGTGGTGTGCAAAGTGAGAGGGTTAGGGAAAATGATTTGGTGAACAGAGAAGAGGTAGTAAAAGCTTTGTGGAAGATGAAAGCCGGCAAGGCAGCAGGTTTGGATGGTATTGCAGTGGAATCTATTAAAAAAGGGGGTGACTGTATTGTTGACTGGTTGGTAAGGTTATTCAATGTATGTATGACTCATGGTGAGGTGCCTGAGGATTGGCGGAATGCGTGCATAGAGCCATTATACGAAGGCAAAGGGGATAAGAGTGAGTGCTCAAATTACAGAGGTATAAGTTTATTGAGTATTCCTGGTAAATTATATGGGAGGGTATTAATTGAGAGGGTGAAGGTATGTACAGAGCATGAGATTGGGGAAGAGCAGTGTGGTTTCAGAAGTGGTAGAGGATGTGTGGATCAGGTGTTTGCTTTGAAGAATGTATGTGAGAAATACTTAGAAAAGCAAATGGATTTGTATGTAGCATTTATGGATCTAGAGAAGGCATATGATAGAGTTGATAGAGATGCTCTGTGGAAGGTATTAAGAATATATGGTGTGGGAGGCAAGTTGTTAGAAGCAGTGAAAAGTTTTTATCGAGGATGTAAGGCATGTGTACGTGTAGGAAGAGAGGAAAGTGATTGGTTCTCAGTGAATGTAGGTTTGCGGCAGGGGTGTGTGATGTCTCCATGGTTGTTAATTTGTTTATGGATGGGGTTCTTAGGGAGATGAATGCAAAAGTTTTGGAAAGAGGGGCAAGTATGAAGTCTGTTGTGGATGAGAGAGCTTGGGAAGTGAGTCAGTTGTTGTTCGCTGATGATACAGCGCTGGTGGCTGATTCATGTGAGAAACTGCAGAAGCTGGTGACTGAGTTTGGTAAAGTGTGTGAAAGAAGAAAGTTAAGAGTAAATGTGAATAAGAGCAAGGTTATTAGGTACAGTAGAGTTGAGGGTAAAGTCAATTGGGAGGTAAGTTTGAATGGAGAAAAACTGGAGGAAGTAAGTGTTTTAGATATCTGGGAGTGGATCTGGCAGCGGATGGAACCATGGAAGCGGAAGTGAATCATAGGGTGGGAGAGGGGGCGAAAATTCTGGGAGCCTTGAAGAATGTTTGGAAGTCGAGAACATTATCTCGGAAAGCAAAAATGGGTATGTTTGAAGGAATAGTGGTTCCAACAATGTTGTATGGTTGCGAGGCGTGGGCTATGGATAGAGTTGTGCGCAGGAGGGTGGATGTGCTGGAAATGAGATGTTTGAGGACAATGTGTGGTATGAGGTGGTTTGATCGAGTAAGTAATAATAGGGTAAGAGAGATGTGTGGAAATAAAAAGAGTGTGGTTGAGAGAGCAGAAGAGGGTGTTTTGAAATGGTTTGGTCACATGGAGAGAATGAGTGAGGAAAGATTGACCAGGAGGATATATATGTCAGAGGTGGAGGGAACGAGGAGAAGTGGGAGACCAAATTGGAGGTGGAAAGATGGAGTGAAAAAGATTTTGAGTGAATGGGGCCTGAACATGCAGGAGGGTGAAAGGAGGGCAAGGAATAGAGTGAATATGATCGATGTGGTATACCGGGGTCGACCGTGCTGTCAGTGGATTGAACCAGGGCATGTGAAGCGTCTGGGGTAAACCATGGAAAGTTGTGTTGGGCCTAGATGTAGAAAGGGAGCTATGGTTTTGGTGCATTATTACATGACAGCTAGAGACTGAGTGTGAATGAATGGGGCCTTTGGTGTCTTTTCCTAGCACTACCTCGCGCACATCAGGGGGGAGGGGGTTGTTATTCAATGTGTGGCGAGGTGGCGATGGGAACAAATAAAGACAGACAGTATGAATTATATACATGTGTATATATGTATATGTCTGCGTGTGTATATATATGTGTACATTGAGATGTATAGGTATGTATATCTGCATGTGTGGACATGTATGTATATACATGTGTATGTGGGTGGGTTAGGCCATTCTTTCGTCTGTTTCCTTGCACTACCTCGCTAACGCGGGAGACAGTGACCAAGCAAAATAGATATGAATATATATATATATATATATATATATATATATATATATATATATATATATATATATATTTTTTTTTTTTGCTTTGTCGCTGTCTCCCGCGTTTGTGAGGTAGTGCAAGGAAACAGGCGAAAGAAATGGCCCAACCCACCCTCATACACATGTATATACATACGTACACACACGCAAATATACATACCTACACAGCTTTCCATGATTTACCCCAGACGCTTCACATGCCCTGATTCAATCCACTGACAGCACGTCAACCCCGGTATACCACATCGCTCCAATTCACTCTATTCCTTGCCCTCCTTTCACCCTCCTGCATGTTCAGGCCCCGATCACACAAAATCTTTTTTCACTCCATCTTTCCACCTCCAATTTGGTCTCCCTCTTCTCCTCGTTCCCTCCACCTCCGACACATATATCCTCTTGGTCAATCTTTCCTCACTCATTCTCTCCATGTGCCCAAACCATTTCAAAACACCCTCTTCTGCTCTCTCAACCACGCTCTTTTTATTTCCACACATCTCTCTTACCCTTACGTTACTTACTCGATCAAACCACCTCACACCACACATTGTCCTCAAACATCTCATTTCCAGCACATCCATCCTCCTGCGCACAACTCTATCCATAGCCCACGCCTCGCAACCATACAACATTGTTGGAACCACTATTCCTTCAAACATACCCATTTTTGCTTTGCCGAGATAATGTTCTCGACTTCCACACATTCTTCAAGGCTCCCAGAATTTTCGCCTCCTCCCCCACCCTATGATCCACTTCCGCTTCCATGGTTCCATCCGCTGCCAGATCCACTCCAAGATATCTAAGACACTTCACTTCCTCCAGTTTTTCTCCATTCAAACTCACCTCCCAATTGACTTGACCCTCAACCCTACTGTACCTAATAACCTTGCTCTTATTCACATTTACTCTTAACTTTCTTCTTTCACACACTTTACCAAACTCAGTCACCAGCTTCTGCAGTTTCTCACATGAATCAGCCACCAGCGCTGTATCATCAGCGAACAACAACTGACTCACTTCCCAAGCTCTCTCATCCCCAACAGACTTCATACTTGCCCCTCTTTCCAAAACTCTTGCATTCACCTTGTTGGGTATTCCTGGTAAATTATATGGGAGGGTATTGATTGAGAGGGTGAAGGCATGTACAGAGTATCAGATTGGGGAAGAGCAGTGTGGTTTCAGAAGTGGTAGAGGATGTGTGGATCAGGTGTTTGCTTTGAAGAATGTATGTGAGAAATACTTAGAAAAGCAAATGGATTTGTATGTAGCATTTATGGATCTGAAGAAGGCTTATGATAGAGTTGATAGAGATGCTCTGTGGAAGGTATTAAGAATATATGGTGTGGGAGGCAAGTTGTTAGAAGCAGTGAAAAGTTTTTATCGAGGATGTAAGGCATGTGTACATGTAGGAAGAGAGGAAAGTGATTGGTTCTCAGTGAATGTAAGTTTGCTGCAGGGGTGTGTGATGTGTCCATGGTTGTTTAATTTGTTTATGGATGGGGTTGTTAGGGAGGTGAATGCAAGAGTTTTGGAAAGAGGGGCAAGTATGAAGTCTGTTGTGGATGAGAGAGCTTGGGAAGTGAGTCAGTTGTTGTTCAGTGATGATACAGCGCTGGTGGCTGATTCATGTGAGAAACTGCAGAAGCTGGTGACTGAGTTTGGTAAAGTGTGTGAAAGAAGAAAGTTAAGAGTAAATGTGAATAAGAGCAAGGTTATTAGGTACAGTAGGGTTGAGGGTCAAGTCAATTGGGAGGTAAGTTTGAATGGAGAAAAACTGGAGGAAGTAAAGTGTTTTAGGTATCGGGAGTGGATCTGGCAGCGGATGGAACCATGGAAGCGGAAGTGGATCATAGGGTGGGGGAGGGGGCGAAAATCCTGGGAGCCTTGAAGAATGTGTGGAGGTCGAGAACATTATCTCGGAAAGCAAAAATGGGTATGTTTGAAGGAATAGTGGTTCCAACAATTTTGTATGGTTGCGAGGTGTGGGCTATGGATAGGGTCTTGCGCAGGAGGGTGGATGTGCTGGAAATGAGATGTTTAAGGACAATGTGTGGTGTGAGGTGGTTTGATCGAGTAAGTAACGTAAGGGTAAGAGAGATGTGTGGAAATAAAAAGAGCGTGGTTGAGAGAGCAGAAGAGGGTGTTTTGAAATGGTTTGGGCACATGGAGAGAATGAGTGAGGAAAGATTGACCAAGAGGGTATATGTGTCGGAGGTGGAGGGAACGAGGAGAAGTGGGAGACCAAATTGGAGGTGGAAAGATGGAGTGAAAAAGATTTTGTGTGATTGGGGCCTGAACATGCAGGAGGGTGAAAGGAGGGCAAGGAATAGAGTGAATTGGATCGATGTGGTATACCGGGGTTGACGTGCTGTCAGTGGATTGAATCAGGGCATGTGAAGCGTCTGGGGTAAACCATGGAAAGCTGTGTAGGTATGTATATTTGCGTGTGTGGACGTGTATGTATATACATGTGTATGGGGTGGGTTGGGCCATTTCTTTCGTCTGTTTCCTTGCGCTACCTCGCAAACGCGGGAGACAGCGACAAAGCAAAAAAAAAAGAAAAAATATATATATATATATATATATATATATATATATATATATATATATTTTTTTTTTTTTTTTTTATACTTTGTCGCTGTCTCCCGCGTTTGCGAGGTAGCGCAAGGAAACAGACGAAAGAAATGGCCCAACCCACCCCATACACATGTACATACACACGTCCACACACGCAAATATACATACCTACACAGCTTTCCATGGTTTACCCCAGACGCTTCACATGCCTTGATTCAATCCACTGACAGCACGTCAACCCCTGTATACCACATCGCTCCAATTCACTCTATTCCTTGCCCTCCTTTCACCCTCCTGCATGTTCAGGCCCCGATCACACAAAATC
Organism: Panulirus ornatus; assembly: GCF_036320965.1. NCBI lineage: Eukaryota > Metazoa > Arthropoda > Malacostraca > Decapoda > Palinuridae > Panulirus > Panulirus ornatus. Next base: position 36,239,611 of record NC_092229.1, read on the forward strand.
TTTTTCACTCCATCTTTCCACCTCCAATTTGGTCTCCCTCTTCTCCTCGTTCCCTCCACCTCCGACACATATATCCTCTTGGTCAATCTTTCCTCACTCATTCTCTCCATGTGCCCAAACCACTTCAAAACACCCTCTTCTGCTCTCTCAACCACGCTCTTTTTATTTCCACACATCTCTCTTACCCTTACGTTACTCACTCGATCAAACCACCTCACACCACACATTGTCCTCAAACATCTCATTTCCAGCACATCCATCCTCCTGCGCACAACTCTATCCATAGCCCACGCCTCGCAACCATACAACATTGTTGGAACCACTATTCCTTCAAACATACCCATTTTTGCTTTCCGAGATAATGTTCTCGACTTCCACACATTCTTCAAGGCCCCCAGAATTTTCGCCCCCTCCCCCACCCTATGATCCACTTCCGCTTCCATGGTTCCATCCGCTGCCAGATCCACTCCTAGATATCTAAAGCACTTCACTTCCTCCAGTTTTTCTCCATTCAAACTCACCTCCCAATTGACTTGACCCTCAACCCTACTATACCTAATAACCTTGCTCTTATTCACATTTACTCTTAACTTTCTTCTTCCACACACTTTACCAAACTCTCACCAGCTTCTGCAGTTTCTCACATGAATCAGCCACCAGCGTTGTATCATCCAGCGAACAACAACTGACTCACTTCCCAAGCTCTCTCATCACCAACAGACTTCATACTTACCCCTATTTCCAAAACTCTTGCATTCACCTCCCTAACAACCCCATCCATAAACAAATTAAACAACCATGGAGACATCACACACCCCTGCCGCAAACCTACATTCACTGAGAACCAATCACTTTCCTCTCTTCCTACACGTACACATGCCTTACATCCTCGATAAAAACTTTTCACTGCTTCTAACAACTTTCCTCCCACACCATATATTCTTAATACCTTCCACAGAGCATCTCTATCAACTCTATCATATGCCTTCTCCAGATCCATAAATGCTACATACAAATCCATTTGCTTTTTTAAGTATTTCTCACATACATTCTTCAAAGCAAACACCTGATCCACACTTCTGAAAACCACACTTCTGAAACCACACTGCTCTTCCCCAATCTGATGCTCTGTACATGCCACAAGCATCTTTTGCGCAATCCATCACTGATTCCCTAAATACATCCCATTTCTCCCCCACTCCTCTTACTTCCATTGTTCTCACCTTTTTCCATTCTGTACTCAGTCTCTCCTGGTACTTCCTCACACAAGTCTCCTTCCCAAGCTCACTTACTCTCACCACCCTCTTCACCCCAATATTCAATCTTCTTTTCTGAAAACCCATACAAATCTTCACCTTTGTCTCCACAAGATAATGATCAGACATCCCTCCAGTTGCACCTCTCAGCACATTAACATCCAAAAGTCTCTCTTTCGCGTGCCTGTCAAGTAACACGTAATCCAATAACGCTCTCTGGCCATCTCTCCTACCTACATACGTATATTTATGTATATCTCGCTTTTTAAACCAGTTATTCCCAATACCTGGTGGGAGGTGGGTTGATTAGAAAGGGTAGTGAGTGGTGGGATGAAGAAGTAAGATCATTAGTGAAAGAGAAGAGAGAGGCATTTGGACGATTTTTGCAGGGAAAAATGCAATTGAGTGGGAGATGTATAAAAGAAAGAGACAGGAGGTCAAGAGAAAGGTGCAAGAGGTGAAAAAGAGGGCAAATGAGAGTTGGGGTGAGAGAGTATCATTAAATTTTAGGGAAAATAAAAAGATGTTCTGGAAGGAGGTAAATAAAGTGCGTAAGACAAGGGAGCAAATGGGAATTCCAGTGAAGGGCGCAAATGGGGAGGTGATAACAAGTAGTGGTGATGTGAGAAAGAGATGGAGTGAGTATTTTGAAGGTTTGTTGAATGTGTTTGATGATAGAGTGGCAGATATAGGGTGTTTTGGTCGAGGTGGTGTGCAAAGTTAGAGGGTTAGGGAAAATGATTTGGTAAACAGAGAAGAGGTAGTAAAAGCTTTGCGGAAGATTAAAGCTGGCAAGGCAGCAGGTTTGGATGCTATTGCAGTGGAATTTATTAAAAAAGGGGGTGACTGTATTATTGACTGGTTGGTAAGGTTATTTAATGTATGTGTGACTCATGGTGAGGTGCCTGAGGATTGGCGGAATGCGTACATAGTGCCATTGTACAAAGGCAAAGGGGATAAGAGTGAGTGCTCAAATTTCAGAGGTATAAGTTTGTTTAGTATTCCAGGTAAATTATATGGGAGGGTATTGATTGAGAGGTTGAAGGCATGTACAGAGCATCAGATTAGGGAAGAGCAGTGTTGTTTCAGAAGTGGTAGAGGATGTGTGGATCAGGTGTTTGCTTTGAAGAATGTATGTGAGAAATACTTAAAAAAGCAAATGGATTTGTATGTAGCATTTATGGATCTGGAGAAGGCATATGATAGAGTTGATAGAGATGCTCTGTGGAAGGTATTAAGAATATATGGTGTGTGAGGCAAGTTGTTAGAAGCAGTGAAAAGTTTTTATCGATGATGTAAGGCATGTGTACGTGTAGGAAGAGAGGAAAGTGATTGGTTCTCAGTGAATGTAGGTTTGCGGCAGGGGTGTGTGATGTCTCCATGGTTGTTTAATTTGTTTATGGATGGGGTTGTTAGGGAGGTGAATGCAAGAGTTTTGGAAAGAGTGGCAAGTATGAAGTCTGTTGTGGATGAGGGAGCTTGGGAAGTGAGTCAGTTGTTGTTCGCTGATGATACAGCGCTGGTGGCTGATTCATGTGAGAAACTGCAGAAGCTGGTGACTGAGTTTGGTAAAGTGTGTGAAAGAAGAAAGTTAAGAGTAAATGTGAATAAGAGCAAGGTTATTAGGTACAGTAGGGTTGAAGGTAAAGTCAATTGGGAGGTAAGTTTCGAATGGAGAAAAACTGGAGGAAGTGAAGTGTTTTAGATATCTGGGAGTGGATCTGGCAGCGGATGGAACCGTGGAAGCGGAAGTGGATCATAGGGTGGGAGAGGGGACGAAAATTCTGGAAGCCTTGAAGAATGTGTGGAAGTCGAGAACATTATCTCCGGAAAGCAAAAATGGGTATGTTTGAAGGAATAGTGGTTCCAGCAATGTTGTATGGTTGCGAGACAGTGGGCTATGGATAGAGTTGTGTGCAGGAGGATGGATGTGCTGGAAATGAGATGTTTGAGGAGAATGTGTGGTGTGAGGTTGTTTGATCGAGTAAGTAACGTAAGGGTAAGAGAGATGCGTGGAAATAAAAAGAGCGTCGGTTGAGAGAGCAGAAGAGGGTGTTTTGAAATGGTTTGGGCACATGGAGAGAATGAGTGAGGAAAGATTGACCAAGAGGATATATGTGTCGGAGGTGTAGGGAACGAGGAGAAGTGGGAGACCAAATTGGAGGTGGAAAGATGGAGTGAAAAAGATTTTGAATGATCGGGGCCTGAACATGCAGGAGGGTGAAAGGAGGGCAAGGAATAGAGTGAATTGGATCGATGTGGTATACCGGGGTTGACGTGCTGTCAGTGGATTGAATCAGGGCATGTGAAGCGTCTGGGGTAAACCATGGAAAGTTATGTAGGTATTTATATTTGCGTGTGTGGACGTGTATGTATATACATGTGTATGGGGTGGGGTGGGCCATTTCTTTCGTCTGTTTCCTTGCGCTACCTCGCAGACGCGGGAGACAGCGACAAAGCAAAAACTACAAACTACTTAAGTACGTAAACTAGACAACTATCGACTGTATATGTTGCTCCTGGTCGGCCGCTTTGAAATGTGGCTCGTGTGCTGGCGGCCATGACTCCCGCACCTGCCCTCACCGGGCCCCACCATCACCCAGTTCCACAGTTGCTCAACCTCACAGTGGCCTTACCCCAACTGCTCCCTGTCAGAAAACAGGGGTCAACGTCTGGCTCATGCCACTCCTACCACGCCACCACCATCTTGCGTCGCCAAGCCACCCGTCTCTCCTGCCACTTCTGATTCGGCAGAAACCCTAGCTTTCCGTCATGCTGTCAGCACACTAACATCTCGACATGCTTCACTCCAGCACGCCTTGATGCTATTCAAGTTCATATGGATGGCCTGGTTAGCAGTCACGCCAACCCTGAGGGCTCTCGCTTCTCTCCTAGAGGCACAACTGGTCGTTATCGTCACTGTCACCGACTCTCACGTAGAAGATGGATGCTCTTTCCTCTCCCACTAATAAGGTGAGGATGAACAGCTGGGTGGATTGTGGACCGACTGCCGTGTCCAGGATTCGAACTTGTGCGGGTTTGATCCCAGGCAGCCCGTGCGTGCGTTGGAGAATGTTCTTCCGCCCACCAGTGATGCTGCTACGTTTGTGAATCAAGAACCATTGCAACGCAAACCTCGCCAAGGTGGTAGAGTGTCCCGCAGTGTATCGAGACAGACTTCCCAGAACTTTTTTAAAGGGGAAGTAAATGTTTATAGTTGTGTTACTGGAGTGATAGTTTTCATACATGGTGCTTTGACAAGAAAATAGTGAAATTAGAAAAAATGTAGCTTAGACATTGAAGCTTATTGATACAGTGGTTAAATTGATGAGAACTGCTATTGACGTTTGTGTAAATAAATTATACATTTCCCTTTTCCATAGCCAGAGGTTGAACCATTATGTGACATTCATTTTTTCATTTCATTTCAAGCTAGAAGTTTCAGTTTTCTAAATTGTTTCTTACATTTTTCGTATGTTTATATATGTATATGTGTGTGTGTGTGTATATGTGCGTATGTATGTGTATGTATATATATATGTATTTTTTTTTTTTTTCCGCTGTCTCCCGCGTTTGCGAGGTAGCGCAAGGAAACAGACGAAAGAAATGGCCCAACCCACCCCTATACACATGTATATACATACGTCCACACACGCAAATATACATACCTACACAGCTTTCCATGGTTTACCCCAGACGCTTCACATGCCCTGATTCAATCCACTGACAGCACATCAACCCCGGTATACCACATCGCTCCAATTCACTATTCCTTGCCCTCCTTTCACCCTCCTGCATGTTCAGGCCCCGATCACACAAAGTCTTTCTCACTCCATCTTTCCACCTCCAATTTGGTCTCCCTCTTCTCCTCGTTCCCTCCACCTCCGACACATATATCCTCTTGGTCAATCTTTCCTCACTCATTCTCTCCATGTGCCCAAACCATTTCAAAACACCCTCTTCTGCTCTCTCAACCACGCTCTTTTTATTTCCACACATCTCTCTTACCCTTACGTTACTTACTCGATCAAACCACCTCACACCACACATTGTCCTCAAACATCTCATTTCCAGCACATCCATCCTCCAGCGCACCACTCTATCCATAGCCCACGCCTCGCAACCATACAACATTGTTGGAACCACTATTCCTTCAAACATACCCATTTTTGCTTTCCGAGATAATGTTCTCGACTTCCACACATTCTTCAAGGCTCCCAGAATTTTCGCCCCCTCCCCCACCCTATGATCCACTTCCGCTTCCATGGTTCCATCCGCTGCCAGATCCACTCCCAGATATCTAAAACACTTCACTTCCTCCAGTTTTTCTCCATTCAAACTCACCTCCCAATTGACTTGACCCTCAACCCTACTGTACCTAATAACCTTGCTCTTATTCACATTTACTCTTAACTTTCTTCTTTCACACACTTTACCAAACTCAGTCACCAGCTTCTGCAGTTTCTCACATGAATCAGCCACCAGCGCTGTATCATCAGCGAACAACAACTGACTCACTTCCCAAGCTCTCTCATCCCCAACAGACTTCATACTTGCCCCTCTTTCCAAAACTCTTGCATTCACCTCCCTAACAACCCCATCCATAAACAAATTAAACAACCATGGAGACATCACACACCCCTGCTGCAAACCTCCATTCACTGAGAACCAATCACTTTCCTCTCTTCCTACACGTACACATGCCTTACATCCTCGATAAAAACTTCTCACTGCTTCTAACAACTTGCCTCCCACACCATATATTCTTAATACCTTCCACAGAGCATCTCTATCAACTCTATCATATGCCTTCTCCAGATCCATAAATGCTACATACAAATCCATTTGCTTTTCTAAGTATTTCTCACATACATTCTTCAAAGCAAACACCTGATCCACACATCCTCTACCACTTCTGAAACCACACTGCTCTTCCCCAATCTGATGCTCTGTACATGCCTTCACCCTCTCAATCAATACCCTCCCATATAATTAACCAGGAATACTCAACAAACTTATACCTCTGTAATTTGAGCACTCACTCTTATCCCCTTTGCCTTTATACAATGGCACTATGCACACATTCCGCCAATCCTCAGGCACCTCACCATGAGTCATACATACATTAAATAACCTTACCAACCAGTCAACAATACAGTCACCCCCTTTTTTAATAAATTCCAATGCAATACCATCCAAACCTGCTGCCTTGCCGGCTTTCATCTTCCGCAAAGCTTTTACTACCTCTTCTCTATTTACCAAATCATTTTCCCTAACCCTCTCACTTTGCACACCACCTCGACCAAAACACCCTATATCTGCCACTCTATCATCAATCACATTCAACAAACCTTCAAAATACTCACTCCATCTCCTCACATCACCACTACTTGTTATCACCTCCCCATTTGCGCCCTTCACTGAAGTTCCCATTTGCTCCCTTGTCTTACGCACTTTATTTACCTCCTTCCAGAACATCTTTTTATTCTCCCTAAAATTTAATGATACTCTCTCACCCCAACTCTCATTTGCCCTTTTTTTCACCTCTTGCACCTTTCTCTTGACCTCCTGTCTCTTTCTTTTATACATCTCCCACTCATATATATAAGTTTGTTGAGTATTCCTGGTAAATTATATGGGAGGGTATTGATTGAGAGGGTGAAGGCATGTACAGAGCATCAGATTGGGGAAGAGCAGTGTGGTTTCAGAAGTGGTAGAGGATGTGTGGATCAGGTGTTTGCTTTGAAGAATGTATGTGAGAAATACTTAGAAAAGCAAATGGATTTGTATGTAGCATTTATGGATCTGGAGAAGGCATATGATAGAGTTGATAGAGATGCTCTGTGGAAGGTATTAAGAATATATGGTGTGGGAGGAAAGTTGTTAGAAGCAGTGAAAAGTTTTTATCGAGGATGTAAGGCATGTGTACGTGTAGGAAGAGAGGAAAGTGATTGGTTCTCAGTGAATGTAGGTTTGCGGCAGGGGTGTGTGATATCTCCATGGCTGTTTAATTTGTTTATGGATGGGGTTGTTAGGGAGGTAAATGCAAGAGTTTTGGAAAGAGGGGCAAGTATGAAGTCTGTTGGGGATGAGAGAGCTTGGGAAGTGAGTCAGTTGTTGTTCGCTGATGATACAGCGCTGGTGGCTGATTCATGTGAGAAACTGTAGAAGCTGGTGACTGAGTTTGGTAAAGTGTGTGGAAGAAGAAAGTTAAGAGTAAATGTGAATAAGAGCAAGGTTATTAGGTACAGTAGGGTTGAGGGTCAAGTCAATTGGGAGGTGAGTTTGAATGGAGAAAAACTGGAGGAAGTGAAGTGTTTTAGATATCTGGGAGTGGATCTGGCAGCGGATGGAACCATGGAAGCGGAAGTGGATCATAGGGTGGGGGAGGGGGCGAAAATTCTGGGGGCCTTGAAGAATGTGTGGAAGTCGAGAACATTATCTTGGAAAGCAAAAATGGGTATGTTTGAAGGAATAGTGGTTCCAACAATGTTGTATGGTTGCGAGGCGTGGGCTATGGATAGAGATGTGCGCAGGAGGATGGATGTGCTGGAAATGAGATGTGTGAGGACAGTGTGTGGTGTGAGGTGGTTTGATCGAGTGAGTAACCTAAGGGTAAGAGAGATGTGTGGAAATAAAAGAGCGTGGTTGAGAGAGCAGAGGAGGGTGTTTTGAAGTGGTTTGGGCACATGGAGAGAATGAGTGAGGAAAGATTGACCAAGAGGATATATGTGTCGGAGGTGGAGGGAACGAGGAGAAGAGGGAGACCAAATTGGAGGTGGAAAGATGGAGTGAAAAAGATTTTGTGTGATCGGGGCCTGAACATGCAGGAGGGTGAAAGGAGGGCAAGGAATAGAGTGAATTGGAGCGATGTGGTATACCGGGGTTGACGTGCTGTCAGTGGATTGAATCAAGGCATGTGAAGCGTCTGGGGTAAACCATGGAAAGCTGTGTAGGTATGTATATTTGCGTGTGTGGACGTATGTATATACATGTGTATGGGGGGGTTGGGCCATTTCTTTCGTCTGTTTCCTTGCGCTACCTCGCAAACGCGGGAGACAGCGACAAAGTATAAAAAAAAAAAAAAAAAATATATAAATATATATATATATTTTTTTTTTTTTTTTTTTTTTTTTTTTTTTTACTTTGTCGCTGTCTCCCGCGTTTGCGAGGTAGCGCAAGGAAACAGACGAAAGAAATGGCCCAACCCCCCCCATACACATGTACATACACACGTCCACACACGCAAATATACATACCTACACAGCTTTCCATGGTTTACCCCAGACGCTTCACATGCCTTGCTTCAATCCACTGACAGCACGTCAACCCCTGTATACCACATGACTCCAATTCACTCTATTTCTTGCCCTCCTTTCACCCTCCTGCATGTTCAGGCCCTGATCACACAAAATCTTTTTCACTCCATCTTTCCACCTCCAATTTGGTCTCCCTCTTCTCCTCGTTCCCTCCACCTCCGACACATATATCCTCTTGGTCAATCTCTCCTCACTCATTCTCTCCATGTGCCCAAACCATTTCAAAACACCCTCTTCTGCTCTCTCAACCACGCTCTTTTTATTTCCACACATCTCTCTTACCCTTACGTTACTTACTCGATCAAACCACCTCACACCACACATTGTCCTCAAACATCTCATTTCCAGCACATCCATCCTCCTGCGCACATCTCTATCCATAGCCCACGCCTCGCAACCATACAACATTGTTGGAACCACTATTCCCTCAAACATACCCATTTTTGCTTTCCGAGATAATGTTCTCGACTTCCACACATTTTTCAAGGCTCCCAAAATTTTCGCCCCCTCCCCCACCCTATGATCCACTTCCGCTTCCATGGTTCCATCCGCTGACAGATCCCCTCCCAGATATCTAAAACACTTCACTTCCTCCAGTTTTTCTCCATTCAAACTCACCTCCCAATTGACTTGACCCTCACCCCTACTGTACCTAATAACCTTGCTCTTATTCACATTTACTCTCAACTTTCTTCTTCCACACACTTTACCAAACTCAGTCACCAGCTTCTGCAGTTTCTCACATGAATCAGCCACCAGCGCTGTATCATCAGCGAACAACAACTGACTCACTTCCCAAGCTCTCTCATCCCCAACAGACTTCATACTTGCCCCTCTTTCCAGGACTCTTGCATTTACCTCCCTAACAACCCCATCCATAAACAAATTAAACAACCATGGAGACATCACACACCCCTGCCGCAAACCTACATTCACTCAGAACCAATCACTTTCCTCTCTTCCTACACGTACACATGCCTTACATCCTCGATAAAAACTTTTCACTGCTTCTAACAACTTGCCTCCCACACCATATATTCTTAATACCTTCCACAGAGCATCTCTATCAACTCTATCATATGCCTTCTCCAGATCCATAAATGCTACATACAAATCCATTTGCTTTTCTAAGTATTTCTCACATACATTCTTCAAAGCAAACACCTGATCCACACATCCTCTACCACTTCTGAAACCGCACTGCTCTTCCCCAATCTGATGCTCTGTACATGCCTTCACCCTCTCAATCAATACCCTCCCATATAATTTACCAGGAATACTCAACAAACTTATACCTCTGTAATTTAAGCACTCACTCTTATCCCCTTTGCCTTTGTACAATGGCACTATGCACGCATTCCGCCAATCCTCAGGCACCTCACCATGAGTCATACATACATTAAATAACCTTACCAACCAGTCAACAATACAGTCACCCCCTTTCTTAATAAATTCCACTGCAATACCATCCAAACCTGCTGCCTTGCCGGCTTTCATCTTCCGCAAAGCTTTTACTACCTCTTCTCTGTTTACCAAATCATTTTCCCTAACCCTCTCACTTTGCACACCACCTCGACCAAAACACCCTATATCTGCCACTCTGTCATCAGACACATTCAACAAACCTTCAAAATACTCATTCCATCTCCTTCTCACATCACCGCTACTTGTTATCACCTCCCCATTTACGCCCTTCACTGAAGTTCCCATTTGCTCCCTTGTCTTACGCACCCTATTTACCTCCTTCCAGAACATCTTTTTATTCTCCCTAAAATTTACTGATAGTCTCTCACCCCAACTCTCATTTGCCCTTTTTTTCACCTCTTGCACCTTTCTCTTGACCTCCTGTCTCTTTCTTTTATACTTCTCCCACTCAATTGCATTTTTTCCCTGCAAACATCGTCCAAATGCCTCTCTCTTCTCTTTCACTAATACTCTTACTTCTTCATCCCACCACTCACTACCCTTTCTAAACAGCCCACCTCCCACTCTTCTCATGCCACAAGCATCTTTTGCGCAATCCATCACTGATTCCCTAAATACATCCCATTCCTCCCCCACTCCCCTTACTTCCATTGTTCTCACCTTTTTCCATTCTGTACACAGTCTCTCCTGGTACTTCCCCACACAGGTCTCCTTCCCAAGCTCACTTACTCTCACCACCTTCTTCACCCCAACATTCACTCCTCTTTTCTGAAAACCCATACTAATCTTCACCTTAGCCTCGACAAGATAATGATCAGACATCCCTCCAGTTGCACCTCTCAGCACATTAACATCCAAAAGTCTCTCTTTCGCACGCCTGTCAATTAACACGTAATCCAATAACGCTCTCTTTCCATAGCCAGAGGTTGAACCATTATGTGACATTCATTTTTTTTCATTCATTTCAAGCTAAAAGTTTGTTTTCTAAATTGTTTCTTACATTTTTCATATGTATATGTATGTATGTGTGTGTGTGTGTGTGTGTATGTGCATATGTGTGTGTGTGTGTGTGTGTGTGTATATGTATATATATATGTATATTATCCCTGGGGATAGCGGTGAAAGAATACTTCCCACGTATTCCTCGCGTGTCGTAGAAAGCGACTAGAGGGGACGGGAGCGGGGGGCCGGAAATCCTCCCCTCCTTGTATTAACTTTCTAAAATGGGAAACAGAAGAAGGAGTCACGCGGGGAGTGATCATCCTCCTCGAAGGCTCAGAGTGGGGTGCCTAAATGTGTGTGGATGTAACCAAGATGTGAAAAAAGGAGAGATAGGTAGTATGTTTGAGGAAAGGAACCTGGATGTTTTGGCTCTGAGTGAAACGAAGCTCAAGGGTAAAGGGGAAGAGTGGTTTGGAAATGTCTGGGGAGTGAAGTCAGGGGTTAGTGAGAGGACAAGAGCAAGGGAAGGAGTAGCAATACTCCTGAAACAGGAGTTGTGGGAGTATGTGATGGAATGTAAGAAAGTAAATTCTCGATTAATATGGGTAAAATTGAAAGTTGATGGAGAGAGGTGGGTGATTATTGGTGCATATGCACCTGGGCATGAGAAGAAAGATCATGAGAGGCAAGTGTTTTGGGAGCAGCTAAATGAGTGTGTTAGCGGTTTTGATGCACGAGACCGGGTTATAGTGATGGGTGATTTGAATGCAAAGGTGAGTAATGTGGCAGTTGAGGGAATAATTGGTATGCATGGGGTGTTCAGTGTTGTAAATGGAAATGGTGAAGAGCTTGTAGATTTATGTGCTGAAAAAGGACTGATGATTGGGAATACCTGGTTTAAAAAGCGAGATATACATAAGTATACTTATGTAAGTAGGAGATATATATATATATATATATATTTTTTTTTTTTTTTTTTTTTTTTTTTTTTATACTTTGTCGCTGTCTCCCGCGTTTGCGAGGTAGCGCAAGGAAACAGACGAAAGAAATGGCCCAACCCCCCCCCCCCATACACATGTACATACACACGTCCACACACGCAAATATACATACCTACACAGCTTTCCATGGTTTACCCCAGGCGCTTCACATGCCTTGATTCAATCCACTGACAGCACGTCAACCCCTGTATACCACATCGCTCCAATTCACTCTATTCCTTGCCCTCCTTTCACCCTCCTGCATGTTCAGGCCCCGATCACACAAAATCTTTTTCACTCCATCTTTCCACCTCCAATTTGGTCTCCCTCTTCTCCTCGTTCCCTCCACCTCCGACACATATATCCTCTTGGTCAATCTTTCCTCACTCATTCTCTCCATGTGCCCAAACCATTTCAAAACACCCTCTTCTGCTCTCTCAACCACGCTCTTTTTTATTTCCACACATCTCTCTTACCCTTACGTTACTTACTCGATCAAACCACCTCACACCACACATTGTCCTCAAACATCTCATTTCCAGCACATCCATCCTCCTGCGCACAACTCTATCCATAGCCCACGCCTCGCAACCATACAGCATTGTTGGAACCACTATTCCTTCAAACATACCCATTTTTGCTTTCCGAGATAATGTTCTCGACTTCCACACATTTTTCAAGGCTCCCAAAATTTTCGCCCCCTCCCCCACCCTATGATCCACTTCCGCTTCCATGGTTCCATCCGCTGACAGATCCACTCCCAGATATCTAAAACACTTCACTTCCTCCAGTTTTTCTCCATTCAAACTCACCTCCCAATTGACTTGACCCTCAACCCTACTGTACCTAATAACCTTGCTCTTATTCACATTTACTCTTAACTTTCTTCTTCCACACACTTTACCAAACTCAGTCACCAGCTTCTGCAGTTTCTCACATGAATCAGCCACCAGCGCTGTATCATCAGCGAACAACAACTGACTCACTTCCCAAGCTCTCTCATCCCCAACAGACTTCATACTTGCCCCTCTTTCCAGGACTCTTGCATTTACCTCCCTAACAACCCCATCCATAAACAAATTAAACAACCATGGAGACATCACACACCCCTGCCGCAAACCTACATTCACTGAGAACCAATCACTTTCCTCTCTTCCTACACGTACACATGCCTTACATCCTCGATAAAAACTTTTCACTGCTTCTAACAACTTGCCTCCCACACCATATATTCTTAATACCTTCCACAGAGCATCTCTATCAACTCTATCATATGCCTTCTCCAGATCCATAAATGCTACATACAAATCCATTTGCTTTTCTAAGTATTTCTCACATACATTCTTCAAAGCAAACACCTGATCCACACATCCTCTACCACTTCTGAAACCGCACTGCTCTTCCCCAATCTGATGCTCTGTACATGCCTTCACCCTCTCAATCAATACCCTCCCATATAATTTACCAGGAATACTCAACAAACTTATACCTCTGTAATTTGAGCACTCACTCTTATCCCCTTTGCCTTTGTACAATGGCACTATGCACGCATTCCGCCAATCCTCAGGCACCTCACCATGAGTCATACATACATTAAATAACCTTACCAACCAATCAACAATACAGTCACCCCCTTTTTTAATAAATTCCACTGCAATACCATCCAATCCTGCTGCCTTGCCGGCTTTTATCTTCCGCAAAGCTTTTACTACCTCTTCTCTGTTTTGCGCAAAAGATGCTTGTGGCATGAGAAGAGTGGGAGGTGGGCTGTTTAGAAAGGGTAGTGAGTGGTGGGATGAAAAAGTAAGAGTATTAGTGAAAGAGAAGAGAGAGGCATTTGGACGATTTTTGCAGGGAAAAAATGCAATTGAGTGGGAGAAGTATAAAAGAAAGAGACAGGAGGTCAAGAGAAAGGTGCAAGAGGTGAAAAAAAGGGCAAATGAGAGTTGGGGTGAGAGACTATCAGTAAATTTTAGGGAGAATAAAAAGATGTTCTGGAAGGAGGTAAATAAAGTGCGTAAGACAAGGGAGCAAATGGGAACTTCAGTGAAGGGCGTAAATGGGGAGGTGATAACAAGTAGTGGTGATGTGAGAAGGAGATGAAATGAGTATTTTGAAGGTTTGTTGAATGTGTCTGATGACAGAGTGGCAGATATAGGGTGTTTTGGTCGAGGTGGTGTGCAAAGTGAGAGGGTTAGGGAAAATGATTTGGTAAACAGAGAAGAGGTAGTAAAAGCTTTGCGGAAGATATATATATATATATATATATATATATATATATATATATATATATATATATATATATATATATATATATATATATATATATTATCCCTGGGGATAGGGGTGAAAGAATGCTTCCCACGCATTCCTTGCGTGTCGTAGAAGGCGACTAGAGGGGACGGGAGCAGGGTGCCAGAAATCCTCCCCTCCTTGTATTTTTTAACTTTCTAAAATGGGAAACAGAAGAAGGAGTCACGCGGGGAGTGCTCATCCTCCTCGAAGGCTCAGACTGGGGTGTCTAAATGTGTGTGGATGTAACCAAGATGTGAAAAAAGGAGAGATAGGTAGTATGTTTGAGGAAAGGAACCTGGATGTTTTGGCTCTGAGTGAAATGAAGCTCAAGGGTAAAGGGAAAGAGTTGTTTGGGAATGTCTTGGGAGTAAAGTCAGGGGTTAGTGAGAGGACAAGAGCAAGGGAAGGAGTAGCAGTACTCCTGAAACAGGAGTTGTGGGAGTATGGATAATATGGATAAAACTGAAAGTTGATGGAGAGAGATGGGTATTTATTGGTGCATATGCAACTGGGTATGAGAAGAAAGATCATGAGAGGCAAGTGTTTTGGGAGCAGCTGAATGAGTGTGTTAGTGGTTTTGATGCACGAGACCGGGTTATAGTGATGGGTGATTTGAATGCAAATGTGAGTAATGTGGCAGTTGAGGGAATAATTGGTATACATGGGGTGTTCAGTGTTGTAAATGGAAATGGTGAAGAGCTTGTAGATTTATGTGCTGAAAAAGTACTGGTGATTGGGAATACCTGGTTTAAAAAGCGAGATATACATAAGTATACGTATGTAAGTAGGAGAGATGGCCAGAGAGCATTATTGGATTACGTGTTAATTGACAGGCGCGCGAAAGAGAGACTTTTGGATGTTAATGTGCTGAGAGGTGCAACTGGAGGGATGTCTGATCATTATCTTTTGGAGGCTAAGGTGAAGATTTGTATGGGTTTTCAGAAAAGAAGAGTGAATGTTGGGGTGAAGAGGGTGGTGAGAGTAAGTGAGCTTGGGAAGGAGACTTGTGTGAGGAAGTACCAGGAGAGACTGAGTACAGAATGGAAAAAGGTGAGAACAATGGAAGTAAGGGGAGTGGGGGAGGAATGGGATGTATTTAGGGAATCAGTGATGGATTGCGCAAAAGATGCTTGTGGCATGAGAAGAGTGGGAGGTGGGTTGATTAGAAAGGGTAGTGAGTGGTGGGATGAAGAAGTAAGATTATTAGTGAAAGAGAAGAGAGAGGCATTTGGATTATTTTTGCAGGGAAAAAATGCAATTGAGTGGGAGATGTATAAAAGAAAGAGACAAGAGGTCAAGAGAAAGGTGCAAGAGGTGAAAAAGAGGGCAAGTGAGAGTTGGGGTGAGAGAGTATCATTAGATTTTAGGGAGAATAAAAAGATGTTCTGGAAGGAGGTAAATAAAGTGCGTAAGACAAGGGAGCAAATGGGAACTTCAGTGAAGGGCGCAAGTGGGGAGGTGATATCAAGTAGTGGTGATGTGAGAAGGAGATGGAGTGAGTATTTTGAAGGTTTGTTGAATGTGTTTGATGATAGAGTGGCAGATATAGGGTGTCTTGGTCGAGGTGGTGTGCAAAGTGAGAGGGTTGGGGAAAATGATTTGGTAAACAGAGAAGAGGTAGTAAAAGGTTTGCGGAAGATGAAAGCCGGCAAGGCAGCAGGTTTGGATGGTATTGCAGTGGAATCTATTGAAAAAGGGGGTGACTGTATTATTGACTGGTTGGTAAGGTTATTTAATGTATGTATGACTCATGGTGAGGTGCCTGAGGATTGACGGAATGTGTGCATAGTGCCATTGTACAAAGGCAAAGGGGATAAGAGTGAGTGCTCAAATTACAGAGGTATAAGTTTGTTGAGTATTCCTGGTAAATTATATGGGAGGGTATTGATTGAGAGGGTGAAGGCATGTACAGAGCATCAGATTGGGGAAGAGCAGTGTGGTTTCAGAAGTGGTAGAGGATGTGAGGATCAGGTGTTTGCTTTGAAGAATGTATGTGAGAAATACTTAGAAAAGCAAATGGATTTGTATGTAGCATTTATGGATCTGGAGAAGGCATATCATGGAGTTGATAGAGATGCTCTGTGGAAGGTATTAAGAATATATGGTGTGGGAGGCAAGTTGTTAGAAGCAGTGAAAAGTTTTTATCGAGGATTATGGCATGTGTACGTGTAGGAAGAGAGGAAAGTGATTGGTTCTCAGTGAATGTAGGTTTGCGGCAGGGGTGTGTGATGTCTCCATGGTTGTTTAATTTGTTTATGGATGGGGTTGTTAGGGAGGTGAATGCAAGAGTTTTGGAAAGAGGGGCAAGTATGAAGTCTGTTGTGGATGAGAGAGCTTGGGAAGTGAGTCAGTTGTTGTTCGCTGATGATACAGCGCTGGTGGCTGATTCATGTGAGAAACTGCAGAAGCTCGTGACTGAGTTTGGTAAAGTGTGTGAAAGAAGAAAGTTAAGAGTAAATGTGAATAAGAGCAAGGTTATTAGGTACAGTAGGGTTGAAGGTAAAGTCAATTGGGAGGTAAGTTTGAATGGAGAAAAACTGGAGGAAGTAAAGTGTTTTAGATATCTGGGAGTGAATCTGGCAGCGGATGGAACCATGGAAGCGGAAGTGGACCATAGGGTGGGGGAGGGGGCGAAAATCCTGGGAGCCTTGAAGAATGTGTGGAAGTCGAGAACATTATCTTGGAAAGCAAAAATGGGTATGTTTGAAGGAATAGTGGTTCCAGCAATGTTGTATGGTTGCGAGGCGTGGGCTATGGATAGAGTTGTGCGCAGGAGGATGGATGTGCTCGAAATGAGATGTTTGAGGACAATGTGTGGTGTGAGGTGGTTTGATCGAGTAAGTAACGTAAGGGTAAGAGAGATGTGTGGAAATAAAAAGAGCGTGGTTGAGAGAGCAGAAGAGGGTGTTTTGAAATGGTTTGGGCACATGGAGAGAATGAGTGAGGAAAGATTGACAAAGAGGATATATGTGTTAGAGGTGGAGGGAATGAGGAGAAGTGGGAGACTAAATTGGAGGTGGAAGGACGGAGTGAAAAAGATTTTGAGCAATTCGGGCCTGAACATGCAGGAGGGTGAAAGGCGTGCAAGGAATACAGTGAATTGGAATGATGTGGTATACCGGAGTGGTTGTGCTGTCAGTGGATTGAACCAGGGCATGTGAAGCATCTGGGGCAAACCATGGAAAGGTTTTGTTGGACTTGGATGTGGAAAGGCAGCTGTAGTTTCGGTGCATTATACATGACAGCTAGAGACTGAGTGTGAACGAATGTGGCCTTTGCTGTCTTTTCCTAGCGCTACCTTGTGCGCATGCGGGGGGAGGGGGTTTTCATTCAATATGTGGTGGGGTGGCAACTGGAATGAATAAAGTCAGCAAGTATGAACTATGTACATTTGTATATATGTATATGTCTGTGTATGTATATATATTTGTACATTGAAACATATAGGTATGTATATGCACGTGTGTGGTAGTCTATCTATAGACATGTGTATGTGGGTGGGTTGGGCTATTCTTTCGTCTGTTTCCTTGCGCTACCTCACTAATGAATGAGACAGCGACAAAATATGATAAATGACAATATACCTATACACACATGTACATAATTCATAATGTCTGCCCTTATTCATTCCCATCGCCACCCCGCCACACATGAAATGAAAACCCCCTTCCCCCCGCATGTTCGCGAGGTAGCACTAGGAAAAGATGACAAAGGCCACATTTGTTCACACTCAGTCTCTAGCTGTTATGTATAATTCACCGAAACCACAGCTCCCTTTCCATATCGAGGCCAAACAGTACTTTCCATGGTTTATCCCAGACACTTAAATGCCCTGGTTCAAATCCATTGACGGCATGTTGACCTCAGTATTCCACATCGTTCCAATTCACTCTATTCCTTGCACACTTTTCAACCTACCACATGTTCAGGCCCCGATCACTCAAAATCTTTTTCACTCCATCTTCCCATTTCCAATTTGGTCTCCTACTTCTCCTCGTTCCCTCCACCTCTGACACATATATCCTCTTGGTCAATCTTTCCTCACTCATTCTCTTCATGTGACCAAACCATTTCAAGACACCTTCTTCTGCTCTCTGAACCACACTCTTTTAATTACCACACATCTCTCTTATCCTTTCATTAATTTCTCGATCAAACCACCTCACACCACATATTGTCCTCAAACATCTCATTTCCAGCACATCCACCCTCCTCCGCACAACTCTATATATAGCCCATGCCTCGCAACCATATAACATTGTTGGAACCACTATTTGTTCAAACATACCCATTTTTGCTTTCCAAGATAACGTTCTCGACTTCCACACATTCTTCAACGCTCCCAGAACTTTCGCCCCCTTTCCCACCCTATGATTCACTTCCGCTTCCGCGGTTCCATCCGTTGCCAAATCCACTCCCAGATATTTAAAACATTTCACTTGCTGCCGTTATTCTTCATTCAAACTTACCTCCCAATTGACTTGTTCCTCAATCTTACCGTACCGCATAACCTTGCTCTTATTCACATTTGCTCTCAGCTTTCTTTTTTCACACACTTAACCAAACTCAGTCACCAGCTTCTGCAGTTTCTCACACGAATCAGCCACAACAGCGCTGTATCATCAGCGAACAACAACTGACTTACTTCCCAATTTCTTTCATCCACAACAGACTGCATACTTGCCCCTCTTTCCAAAAACTTTTGCATTTACCTCCCTAACAACCCCATCCATAAACAAATTAAACAGACATGGAGACATCATGCACCCTTTCCTTAAACCAACATTCACTGAGAACCAATCACTTTCCTCTCTTCCTACTCGTACACGTCTTACATAATCGACAAAAATTTTTCACCGCTTCTAACAACTTACCTCCCACACCATATATTCTTAATACTTTCCCCAGAGCATCTCTATCAACTCTATCATATGCCTTCTCCAGATCCATAAATGCTACAAACAAATCCATTTGCTTTTCTAAGTATTTCTCACATACATTTTTCAAGGCAAACACCTTATCCACGCATCCTCTACCACTTCGGAAACCACACTGCTCTTCCCCAGTCTGATGCTCTGTACATGCCTTCACCCTCTCAATCAATGCCCTCCCATATAATTTCCTAGGATTACTCAACAAACTTATTCCTCTGTAATTTGAGCAATCATAGTGCCTTTGTACAATGGCACTATGCAAGCATTCTGCTAGTCCTTAGGCACCACACTATGAGTCATACATACATTAAATAACCTTACCAACCATTCAACAATACAGTCACCCCCTTTTTTAATAAATTCCACTTCAATACCATCGAAACCCGCTGCCTTGCCGGCTTTCATCATCCGCAAAGCTTTTACTACCTCTTCTCTGTTTACCCAAATCATTCTTCGTAACCCTCTCACTTTGCACACCAGCTCGACCAAAACACCCTATATCTGCCACTCTGTCATCAAACACATTCAACAAACCTTCAAAATACTCACTCCATCTCCTTCTCACATCACCACTACTTGTTATCACCTCCCCATTAACCCCCTTCACTGATGTTCGCATTTGTTCCCTTGTCTTACGCACTTTATTTACCTCCTTCCAAAACATCTTTTTATTCTCCCTAAAATTTAATGATACCCCTCTCACCCCAGCTCCCATTTGCCCTCTTTTTCACCTCTTGCACCTTTCTTTTGACCTTCTGCCTCTTTCTTTTATACATCTCCCAGTCATTTGCATTATTTCCCTGCAAAACTCGTGCAAATTCCTGTCTCTTCTCTTTCGCTAATGATCTTACTTCTTCATCCCACCACTCAGTACCCTTTCTAATCTGCCCATCTCCCACGCTTCTCATGCCACAAACATCTTTTGCACAAGCTATCACTGATTCTGTAAATACATCCCATTCTTCCCCCACTCCCCTGTTATACATATATATATATTATTCCTGGGGATAGGGGAGAAAGAGTACTTTCATGTATTCCTGCGTGTCATGGAAGGTGACAAAATGGGGAGGGAGCCAGGGACTGAAAATCCTCCCGTCTCATCCAAGGGAGGATATTCCCTCAAAGGCCCTATCCTCTGTTCTTAACACTACCTCACTAATGTGGGAAATGGTGAATATGTATAAAAAAGAAAAAATATATTGATTGATATGTGTAAAACTAAAAGTGGATGGAGAGAGATGGGTGATTATTGTTGTCTATGGACCTAAGCATGAGAAGAAAGATCATTAGAGCCAAGTGTTTTCGGAACAGCTGAGTTAGTTTGTTAGTAGTTTTGATGCACGAGACTGGGTTATAGTGATGGGTGATTTGAATGCAAAGGTGAGTAGTGTGGCACTTGAGGGAATAATTGGTGTGCATGGGGTTTTCAGTGTTGTGAATGGAAATGGTTAAGAGCTTGTAGATTTGTGTGCTGAAAAAGGACTGGTGATTGGGAGTACCTGGCTTAAAAAGAAGATAGATACATAAGTTTACATATGTAAGTAGGAGAGATGACCAGAGAGCATTATTGGATTACGTGTTATTGATAGGCGCGTGAGAGAGCATTTTGGATGTTAATGTGTTGAGAGGTGGAACTGGAGGGATGTTTGATCATTATCTTGTGGAGGTGAAGGTGAAGATTTGTATGGGTTTTCAGAAAAGAAGAGTGAATGTTGGGGTGAAGAGGGTGGTGAGAGTAAGTGAGCTTGGGAAGGAGACTTGTGTGAGGAAGTACCAGGAGAGACTGAGTACAGAATGGAAAAAGGTGAGAACAATGGAAGTAAGGGGAGTGGGGGAGGAATGGGATGTATTTAGGGAATCAGTGATGGATTGCGCAAAAGATGCTTGTGGCATGAGAAGAGTGGGAGGTGGGTTGATTAGAAAGGGTAGTGAGTGGTGGGATGAAGAAGTAAGATTATTAGTGAAAGAGAAGAGAGAGGCATTTGGATTATTTTTGCAGGGAAAAAATGCAATTGAGTGGGAGATGTATAAAAGAAAGAGACAGGAGGTCAAGAGAAAGGTGCAAGAGGTGAAAAAGAGGGCAAGTGAGAGTTGGGGTGAGAGAGTATCATTAGATTTTAGGGAGAATAAAAAGATGTTCTGGAAGGAGGTAAATAAAGTGCGTAAGACAAGGGAGCAACTGGGAACTTCAGTGAAGGGCGCAAGTGGGGAGGTGATATCAAGTAGTGGTGATGTGAGAAGGAGATGGAGTGAGTATTTTGAAGGTTTGTTGAATGTGTTTGATGATAGAGTGGCAGATATAGGGTGTCTTGGTCGAGGTGGTGTGCAAAGTGAGAGGGTTGGGGAAAATGATTTGGTAAACAGAGAAGAGGAAGTAAAAGCTTTGCGGAAGATGAAAGCCGGCAAGGCAGCAGGTTTGCATGGTATTGCAGTGGAATCTATTGAAAAAGGGGGTGACTGTATTATTGACTGGTTGGTAAGGTTATTTAATGTATGTATGACTTATGGTGAGGTGCCTGAGGATTGGCAGAATGTGTGCATAGTGCCATTGTACAAAGGCAAAGGGGATAAGAGTGAGTGCTCAAATTACAGAGGTATAAGTTTGTTGAGTATTCCTGGTAAATTATATGGGAGGGTATTGATTGAGAGGGTGAAGGCATGTACAGAGCATGAGATTGGGGAAGAGCAGTGTGGTTTCAGAAGTGGTAGAGGATGTGTGGATCAGGTGTTTGCTTTGAAGAATGTATGTGAGAAATACTTAGAAAAGCAAATGGATTTGTATGTAGCATTTATGGATCTGGAGAAGGCATATGATAGAGTTGATAGAGATGCTCTGTGGAAGGTATTAAGAATATATGGTGTGGGAGGCAAGTTGTTAGAAGCAGTGAAAAGTTTTTATCGAGGATTATGGCATGTGTACGTGTAGGAAGAGAGGAAAGTGATTGGTTCTCAGTGAATGTAGGTTTGCGGCAGGGGTGTGTGATGTCTCCATGGTTGTTTAATTTGTTTATGGATGGGGTTGTTAGGGAGGTGAATGCAAGAGTTTTGGAAAGAGGGGCAAGTATGAAGTCTGTTGTGGATGAGAGAGCTTGGGAAGTGAGTCAGTTGTTGTTCGCTGATGATACAGCGCTGGTGGCTGATTCATGTGAGAAACTGCAGAAGCTCGTGACTGAGTTTGGTAAAGTGTGTGAAAGAAGAAAGTTAAGAGTAAATGTGAATAAGAGCAAGGTTATTAGGTACAGTAGGGTTGAAGGTAAAGTCAATTGGGAGGTAAGTTTGAATGGAGAAAAACTGGAGGAAGTAAAATGTTTTAGATATCTGGGAGTGAATCTGGCAGCGGATGGAACCATGGAAGCGGAAGTGGACCATAGGGTGGGGGAGGGGGCGAAAATCCTGGGAGCCTTGAAGAATGTGTGGAAGTTGAGAACATTATCTCGGAAAGCAAAAATGGGTATGTTTGAAGGAATAGTGGTTCCAGCAATGTTGTATTGTTGCGAGGCGTGGGCTATGGATAGAGTTGTGCGCAGGAGGATGGATGTGCTGGAAATGAGATGTTTGAGGACAATGTGTGGTGTGAGGTGGTTTGATCGAGTAAGTAACGTAAGGGTAAGAGAGATGTGTGGAAATAAAAAGAGCGTGGTTGAGAGAGCAGAAGAGGGTGTTTTGAAATGGTTTGGGCATATGGAGAGAATGAGTGAGGAAAGATTGACAAAGAGGATATATGTGTTAGAGGTGGAGGGAATGAGGAGAAGTGGGAGACTAAATTGGAGGTGGAAGGACGGAGTGAAAAAGATTTTGAGCAATTCGGGCCTGAACATGCAGGAGGGTGAAAGGCGTGCAAGGAATACAGTGAATTGGAATGATGTGGTATACCGGAGTGGATATGCTGTCAATGGATTGAACCAGGGCATGTGAAGCATCTGGGGCAAACCATGGAAAGGTTTTGTTGGACTTGGATGTGGAAAGGCAGCTGTAGTTTCGGTGCATTATACATGACAGCTAGAGACTGAGTGTGAACGAATGTGGCCTTTGCTGTCTTTTCCTAGCGCTACCTTGTGCGCATGCGGGAGGAGGGGGTTTTCATTCAATATGTGGTGGGGTGGCAACGGGAATGAATAAAGTCAGCAAGTATGAACTATGTACATTTGTATATATGTATATGTCTGTGTATGTATATATATTTGTACGTTGAAACATATAGGTATGTATATGCACGTGTGTGGTAGTCTATCTATAGACATGTGTATGTGGGTGGGTTGGGCTATTCTTTCGTCTGTTTCCTTGCGCTACCTCACTAATGAATGAGACAGCGACAAAATATGATAAATGACAATGTACCTATACACACATGTACATAATTCATAATGTCTGCCCTTATTCATTCCCATCGCCACCCCGCCACACATGAAATGAAAACCCCCTTCCCCCCGCATGTTCGCGAGGTAGCACTAGGAAAAGATGACAAAGGCCACATTTGTTCACACTCAGTCTCTAGCTGTTATGTATAATTCACCGAAACCACAGCTCCCTTTCCATATCGAGGCCAGACAGTACTTTCCATGGTTTATCCCAGACACTTAAATGCCCTGGTTCAAATCCATTGACGGTACGTTGACCTCAGTATTCCACATCGATCCAATTCACTCTATTCCTTGCACACTTTTCAACCTACCACATGTTCAGGCCCCGATCACTCAAAATCTTTTTCACTCCATCTTCCCATTTCCAATTTGGTCTCCTACTTCTCCTCGTTCCCTCCACCTCTGACACATATATCCTCTTGGTCAATCTTTCCTCACTCATTTTCTTCATGTGACCAAACCATTTCAAGACACCTCCTTCTGCTCTGTGAACCACACTCTTTTAATTACCACACATCTCTCTTATCCTTTCATTAATTTCTCGATCAAACCACCTCACACCACATATTGTCCTCAAACATCTCATTTCCAGCACATCCACCCTCCTCCGCACAACTCTATATATAGCCCATGCCTCGCAACCATATAACATTGTTGGAACCACTATTTGTTCAAACATACCCATTTTTGCTTTCCAAGATAACGTTCTCAACTTCCACACATTCTTCAACGCTCCCAGAACTTTCGCCCCCTTTCCCACCCTATGATTCACTTCCGCTTCCGCGGTTCCATCCGTTGCCAAATCCACTCCCAGATATTTAAAACATTTCACTTGCTGCCGTTATTCTTCATTCAAACTTACCTCCCAATTGACTTGTTCCTCAATCTTACTGTACCGCATAACCTTGCTCTTACTCACATTTGCTCTCAGCTTTCTTTTTTCACACACTTAACCAAACTCAGTCACCAGCTTCTGCAGTTTCTCACACGAATCAGCCACAACAGCGCTGTATCATCAGCGAACAACAACTGACTTACTTCCCAATTTCTTTCATCCACAACAGACTGCATACTTGCCCCTCTTTCCAAAAACTTTTGCATTTACCTCCCTAACAACCCCATCCATAAACAAATTAAACAGACATGGAGACATCATGCACCCTTTCCTTAAACCAACATTCACTGAGAACCAATCACTTTCCTCTCTTCCTACTCGTACACGTCTTACATAATCGACAAAAATTTTTCACTGCTTCTAACAACTTACCTCCCACACCATATATTCTTAATACTTTCCCCAGAGCATCTCTATCAACTCTATCATATGCCTTCTCCAGATCCATAAATGCTACAAACAAATCCATTTGCTTTTCTAAGTATTTCTCACATACATTTTTCAAGGCAAACACCTTATCCACGCATCCTCTACCACTTCTGAAACCACACTGCTCTTCCCCAATCTGATGCTCTGTACATGCCTTCACCCTCTCAATCAATACCCTCCCATATAATTTCCTAGGAATACTCAACAAACTTATTCCTCTGTAATTTGAGCAGTCACTCTTATCCCCTTTGCCTTTGTACAATGGCACTATGCAAGCATTCTGCTAGTCCTTAGGCACCACACTATGAGTCATACATACATTAGATAACCTTACCAACCATTCAACAATACAGTCACCCCCTTTTTTAATAAATTCCACTTCAATACCATCCAAACCCGCTGCCTTGCCGGCTTTCATCATCCGCAAAGCTTTTACTACCTCTTCTCTGTTTACCAAATCATTCTTCCTAACCCTCTCACTTTGCACACCAGCTCGACCAAAACACCCTATATCTGCCACTCTGTCATCAAACACATTCAACAAACCTTCAAAATACTCACTCCATCTCCTTCTCACATCACCACTACTTGTTATCACCTCCCCATTAACCCCCTTCACTGATGTTCGCATTTGTTCCCTTGTCTTACACACTTTATTTACCTCCTTGCAAAACATCTTTTTATTCTCCCTAAAATTTAATGATACCCTCTCACCCCAGCTCCCATTTGCCCTCTTTTTCACCTCTTGCACCTTTCTTTTGACCTTCTGCCTCTTTCTTTTATACATCTCCCAGTCATTTGCATTATTTCCCTGCAAAACTCGTGCAAATTCCTGTCTCTTCTCTTTCGCTAATGATCTTACTTCTTCATCCCACCACTCAGTACCCTTTCTAATCTGCCCATCTCCCACGCTTCTCATGCCACAAGCATCTTTTGCACAAGCTATCACTGATTCTGTAAATACATCCCATTCTTCCCCCACTCCCCTGTTATACATATATATATTATTCCTGGGGATAGGGGAGAAAGAGTACTTTCATGTATTCCCTGCGTGTCATGGAAGGTGACAAAATGGGGAGGGAGCCAGGGACTGAAAATCCTCCCGTCTCATCCAAGGGAGGATATTCCCTCAAAGGCCCTATCCTCTGTTCTTAACACTACCTCACTAATGTGGGAAATGGTGAATATGTATAAAAAAGAAAAAATATATTGATTGATATGTGTAAAACTAAAAGTGGATGGAGAGAGATGGGTGATTATTGTTGTCTATGGACCTAAGCATGAGAAGAAAGATCATTAGAGCCAAGTGTTTTCGGAACAGCTGAGTTAGTTTGTTAGCAGTTTTGATGCACGAGACTGGGTTATAGTGATGGGTGATTTGAATGCAAAGGTGAGTAGTGTGGCACTTGAGGGAATAATTGGTGTGCATGGGGTTTTCAGTGTTGTGAATGGAAATGGTTAAGAGCTTGTAGATTTGTGTGCTGAAAAAGGACTGGTGATTGGGAGTACCTGGCTTAAAAAGAAGATAGATACATAAGTTTACATATGTAAGTAGGAGAGATGACCAGAGAGCATTATTGGATTACGTGTTATTGATAGGCGCGTGAGAGAGCATTTTGGATGTTAATGTGTTGAGAGGTGGAACTGGAGGGATGTTTGATCATTATCTTGTGGAGGTGAAGGTGAAGATTTGTAGAGGTTTTCAGAAAAGAAGAGAGAATGTTGGGTAAAGAGAGTGGTGAGAGTAAGTGAGCCTGGGAACGAGACTTGTGTGAGGAAGTACCAAGAGAGACTGAGTGCAGAATGGAAAAAGGTGAGAGCAAAGGACGTAAGGGGAGTTGGGGAGGAATGGGATGTATTTAGGGAAGCAGTGATGGCTTGCACAAAAGATGTTTGTGGCATGAGAAGCGTGGGAGGTGAGCGGATTGGAAAGGGTAGTGAGTGGTGGGATGAAGAAGTAAGATTATTAGTGAAAGAGAAGAGAGAGTCATTTGGACGATTTTTGTAGGGAAATAGTCCAAATGACTGGGAGATGTGTAAAAGAAAGAGGCAGAAGGTCAAGAGAAAGGTGCATGAGGTGAAAAAGAGGGCAAATGAGGGTTGGGGTGAGAGAGTATCATAGGATTTTAGTGAGAGTAAAAGGATGTTTTTGGAAGGAGGTAAGTAAAGTGTGTAAGACAAGAGAGCAAATGGGAACATCGGTCAAGGGGGCTAATGAAGAGGTAATAACAAGTATTTGTAATGTGAGAAGGAGATGGAGTGAGTATTTACAAGGTTTATTGAATGTGTTAGATGATAGAGTGGCAGGTATAGGGTGTTTTGGTCAAGGTGGTGTATGAAGTGAGAGGGTTAGGGAGAATGATTTGGTAAAGAGAGAAGAGGTAGTGAAAGCTTTGCGGAAGATGAAAGCCGGCAAGGCGGCTGGTTTGGATGGTAGTGCTGTTGAATTTATTAAAAAAGGTGGTGACTGTGTTGTTGACTGGTTGGCAAGGATATTTAATGTAGAGTTTTGGAAAGAGGGGCAAGTATGCAGTCTGTTGTGGATGAGAGAGCTTGGGAAGTGAGTCAGTTGTTGTTCGCTGATGATACAGCGCTGGTGGCTGATTCATGTGAGAAACTGCAGAAGCTGGTGACTGAGTTTGGTAAAGTGTGTGAAAGAAGAAAGTTAAGAGTAAATGTGAATAAGAGCAAGGTTATTAGGTACAGTAGGGTTGAGGGTCAAGTCAATTGGGAGGTAAGTTTGAATGGAGAAAAACTGGAGGAAGTAAAGTGTTTTAGATATCTGGGAGTGGATTTGGCAGCGGATGGAACCATGGAAGCAGAAGTGAATCATAGGGTGGGGGAGGGGGTGAAAATTCTGGGAGCCTTGAAGAATGTGTGGAAGTCGAGAACATTATCTCGGAAAGCAAAAATGGGTATGTTTGAAGGAATAGTGGTTCTAACAATGTTGTATGGTTGCGAGGCATGGGCTATGGATAGAGTTGTGCGCAGGAGGGTGGATGTGCTGGAAATGAGATGTTTGAGGACAGTATGTGGTGTGAGGTAGTTTGATCGAGTAAGTAATAATAGGGTAAGAGAGATGTGTGGTAATAAAAAGAGTGTGGTTGAGAGAGCAGAAGAGGGTGTTTTGAAATGGTTTGGTCACATGGAGAGAATGAGCGAGGAAAGACTGACCAAGAGGATATATATGTCAGAGGTGGAGGGAACGAAGAGAAGTGGGAGACCAAATTGGAGGTGGGAAGATGGAGTGAAAAAGATTTTGTGTGATCAGGGCCTGAACATGCAGGAGGGTGAAAGGCGTACAAGGAATAGAGTGAATTGGAACGATGTGGTATACCGGGGTCGACGTGCTGTCAATGGATTGAACCAGGGCATGTGAAGCGTCTGGGGTAAACCATGGAAAGTTGTGTGGGGCCTGGATGTGGAAAGGGAGCTGTGGTTTTAGTGCATTATTACATGACAGCTAGAGACTGAATGTGAACGAAAGTGGCCTCTGTTGTCTTTTCCTAGCGCTACCTCACACACATGAGGGGGGAGGGGGTTGTTATTCCATGTGTGGTGGGTGGCGATGGGAATGAATAAGGGCAGATAGTATGAATTATGTATATGTGTATATATGTATATGTCTGTGTGTGTATATATATGTATACATTGAGATGTATAGGTATGTATATTTGCGTGTGTGGACGTGTATGTATATACATGTGTGTGTGGGTGGTTTGGGCCATTCTTTTGTCTGTTTCCTTGCGCTTCCTTGCTAATGCGGGAGACAGCGACAAAGCAAAATGATAATAATAAAAAATGTTTTATGATGTGCCTGAGGATTGGTGGAATGCATGCATAGTGCCTTTGTACAGAGGCAAGGGGGATAAAGGTGAGTGCTCAAATTATGGAGGTATAAGTTATTTAGTATTCCTGGGAAATTATATGTGAAGGTATTGATTGAGAGAGTGAAGGCATGTATAGAGCTCCAAATTGGGGAAGTGCAGTGTGGTTTCAGAAGTGGTAGTGGATGTGTGGATCAGGTGTTTGCTTTGAATAATGTATATGAGAAATACTTAGAAAAACAAATGGATTTGTATGCAGCATTTATGGATCTGGAGAAGGCACATGATAGAGTTGATAGAGATGCTCTGTGGAAGGTATTGAGAATGTATGGTTTGGGAGGTAAGTTGTTAGAAGCAGTGAAAAGTTTTTATCAAGGATGTAAGGCATGTGTACGAGTAGGAAGAGAGGAAAGTGATTGGTTCTCAGTGAATGTTGGTTTACGGCAGGGGTGCATGATGTGTGCATGGTTTTTTGATTTGTTTATGGATGGGGTTGTTAGGGAGGTGAATGCGAGTTTTGGAGAGAGGGGCAAGTATGCAGTCTGTTGTGGATGAGAGGGTTTGGGAAGTAAGTCAGTTGTTGTTCGCTGATTATTCAGCACTGGTGGCTGATTTGGGTGAGAAACTGCAGAAGCTGGTGACTGAGTTTTGTAAAGAGTGTGAAAGAAGAAAGCTGAGAGTAAATGTGAATAAGAGCAAGGTTATTAGGTACAGTAGGGTTGAGGGACAAGTCATTTGGGAGGTAAGTTTGAATGGAGAAAAACTGGAGGAAGTGAAGTGTTTTAGATATCTGGGAGTGGATTTGGCAGTGGATGGAAGCATGGAAGCGGAAGTGAGTCACAGGGTGGGGGAGGGGTTGAAAGTTCTGGGAGCATTGAAAAATGTGTGGAAGCACTGCTTCCCTGAATACATCCCATTCCTCCCCCACTCCCCTTACGTCCTTTGTTCTCACCTTTTTCCATTCTGTACTCAGTCTCTCCTGGTACTTCCTCACAGAAGTCTCCTTCCTAAGCTCACTTACTCTCACCATTCTTTTCACCCCAACATTCTCTCTTCTGAAAACTTTTACAAATCTTCACCTTCGCTTCTGCAAGATAATGATCAGACATCCCTCCAGTTGCACCTCTCAGCACATTAACATCCAGAAGTCTCTCTTTCGCATGCATAACTAACTGCTATGGTAAAATGATTGCAATCTGTTGAGTAGACATTCTTTGTCCTCAGTGTTGAGGTTGTGTCAGGCATGAGAAGTACAGTATGTGAATTGTTGAATCTGTATTTATTTATGGTGTCTAGAATTCACACAAGAAAGATTAAATTGTACTTGTTTAGGTAGTGTAGTTTTTATGGGATGTTCGTGTGAATGACCATTTTGAAGAGGCACAGGTTAAGGAAAAGTTTATAAGTTATTTATGTGGATACTGTAGTTTGGGCAATGTAGTTTTAAATGGATGTTTTAGTGATTGACCATTTTGATGAGGCACATGTTAGTGTGAAGTTTATGAATTGTTTGTAAAGAATGCTGTATGATTCTTCTTGTTCAAGGCTTTTGCTGACAGTTGTACTTTAGGTGTTTAGTTTGGTTTGTACTTTAGGTTTTTAGTTTGGTCACTGCTGTGTGATTGAGTGAGAGTAGTTGATCATTCTAGGTAATGTGAGAGTGTCTCAGGTGTTAAAGGGTGATGGTGAACCTTTATGGGATATAAATTTTTTATTTTAGGCAACCAAATTTTTTATTGTAAGATTTCTTAAATGGCAACTGACATGGCACAGGCATATTTATTGTTGCTTACATGATTTTATAGGTGCAGTAATGCCATGTGAAGTCCTCTGCATATGAGAGGACTTTCACACTCTGGGTTGCAACTGGCACTGGGAGGATATTAAAGAGTACTGGAGAGAGATTTGCTCCATGAGGAACTCCGTAGTGGAGATTTTGAATTTCAGAAGTGAAGTCCTTGTGGTTGGTTGTGGTTTTGTGGTCAACTCTGAAGTTGATCAAATATATTTTGTCATTTTTGTTAAGGATTTGAAGTATTTATGTTGAAATTGAAATAAGAATCCAGTGAGTTGCATGGGTGCAATGCCATTGTAATCGAGAGTTTAGGTTTGGGAGTCCATGAGATGGAATGAGTACAAAGAATTGAGGTGAGGGGAGATAGGACATGACTTTGGTGAGTATTCTACTGAATAGTCTTTAGCAAATTTTATTTAATATAATTCTGTCCATTTTGTTTTTATAGTATTGTTACTACCCATAGTCTGAACAGGGTGGTTTTAACAGAATTTTCCCCAGTTATTTCAATACAGATCTTATTTGTAAGGGTATTTATTTTTCTGTGTCATATTTAAGCCATGATGTCATATATCAGTCTGATAAGAATTATTTTGTCCTTGAGAATCTCTGCACAGTCCAAAGAAGGTCAGATTCAGTAATGATGCTTAAGCATCTGCCTCAAGTCTAACAAAAACAGTTGACAGTAAGGATTGAATCCTAGTAATATGTGAATTAGACAAGGCTTGGAGTTAGCTTTTTGAGTCTTGTTCTAGGGTGCGTGGGGGAGAGCTTTTTGAACACATCAGTGAAAGGGAAAGGCTTTCAGAGGAGGAAGCATCAGCATTTTTGCATCAGATTCTGCAAGGTGTTCGACATATGCACTCCATTGGTATCGCTCATCTTGATTTAAAGGTAAGTGTTTATTTAAGATATAAGGTAGTTTTAAGTTGCAGGTAAGATGTTAGATTTTATCTCAGTTTTATGCAGTGCATTTTCTTTATTACTCACAAAATGGCCCCTCTCATAGTTGCATGTCAACTCTTTCATTCCTAGAAATAAATCTTGTGGGAAGTGGTTAACAGATATCTCTCATGAACTCTTTGTTTATATTCATAGGACTTAGAACATGTTTCCCATCGCTCTGCATTTTGGATTGCAGATGCGTAGCATGAATTTAAATAGATACATGTATTTGAATTAAAAACATGGCATCCATATTCATAGAGATTCCTGTAAAAGTAACATGGTGGTCAACTTGGACTGCTACCTAGCCATTTGGTTACCTGTATGAGTCCAGGTTTTACACATTTTTTCTTTTTGTTGTCATATTTAACTCAATCTGCTCTCCTAATTCCAACAGTAAAACATGTTATTAACACTTTCCACATAGAATGCAATATGATGCTACTCCTCTCCCAATGTGGCCACTGTATGAGGAAAGATCAGGATCAAAGTATTGCAAAATAACTGATAAGAAACATAAAACATACTTTTTATTTCATACTCAACCGCAGTTTCACGCATTAGTGAGGTAGCTCCAGGAACAGACAAAGAAAGGGCACATCTACTTAGGTTTATTCCCTAACTGTCATGTGTTATGCACTGTATCCACAACCAGGCCTGACAGACCTTTCTAAAGTTCACCCAGGATGCTTCACATTCCCTGGTTCATTCCATTGACAGCATGTTGACCCCAGTATACCACTGTCTGCTGATTCACTGTGTCCCATCTATGCCTTTTACCCTATTCATGAACATTTAAGCCCCAGTTGCTCAAAATCTTTTTCACTGTATCCTTCCATCCCCTGTTCTCCTTGTTCTCTTTCCTCACTTATTCTCTTCATATGTCCAAACCATTTCAGAATTCCCTCTTCAGCTTTCTAAACCACACTTTTTTTTATTACCAAACCTCTCTCTTACCCTTTCATTACTTACTCGATCAAACCACATCATACTGCATATTGTCCTTAAACATTTCTTTTCCAACACATCCACCCTTTTCTTCACAGTCTTATCTATAGCCCATGCCACAAATCCATATGGTATTGTTTGGATTACTGTATCTTGAAACATACCCATTTTCGCCCTCCTAGATAATGTTCTCTCTTTCCACACATTTTTCAGCTCTCCCAGAACTTTGCCCCCTCACCCACCCTATGACTCACTTCCACTTCCTTGGTTGCATTCGCTATTGTGTTCATTCCCAGATACCTTAAACGCTTTACTTCCTCTAAAACATTTCACTTCACAAAACATGCCTGTAAAGCAATGAAAAAATAAAACTTATTTCCTATACCTCGGAAAGGCAGGCTCCAAGGACACTGGGGGAAGTGACATGGAAGGGCAGACATATTTACATTCTGCCCATTGATAGACAAACCAGCTTACTTAAAGGGCCATGGTGGTACATGTAACACTTGAATGCTACCAGTACTATGAAACACCCCAGAACAACGATGAAGTGGTGAAAAAATCAGTTAGGATCAACTCACCAACTTTGCAGTTGTGGAGTTGGTGGATAGGGGCAGAGGGACAAACCTTGTGCAGTAAATCCTTAGACAAACAAAGCTGTATTTCAAGTCAGTTGTTGCATACTCATATGCTCACTTTCTGGAGTGTTTATAGCTCTTGCAAACATGAAAATACAGTATTTTAAGACTGCTCAACTTTAAGGTAAATAGCTACAAACAAACTACAAAACTGAAGTAATAAAGCAAGAATTGTGGTCATCATGGTTAGCATGAAATACCTTACAATCATCATTATTCATGGAGGCGAATGTATTGTAGTTTTACGTAAGCTATGGTTACCATATCTGTCCCCGGTTTTAGAATAATGAAAGTTGGGACCTGCAAGGTATTCTTGATTGGATGAAACTCTGGGCTCACAAGGAAGAGGGTCATTTTTCTTCTTTTTTATCCAAGTGGATTGAAGAAACTTGTCTAAATGTCCATACATGAGTTAATGCAAGCACATGTTAATTATGCCATATGCACTTTTTATGTGTAGATTCTCTCTGTGTACCAGAGTTCTTCATGCACCTCCACTTTCTCCTTTGTATGACCTTCTCTTAACTTCAGCTGTTCCACGATCATCCTCTAATCACATTCAAATACCTGAATACAAATAACATTATATGCTGAGGCAGAAACAAGCTGAATTGGAAGCAGAATATGATATAGATGCATATGCTGCTTCTTCCTTTAGTTTCACTGTGGAGACCATTGTCATAATGCTTCTTTATTTCCAACCACTTTTGTTTTATGATTTATAATGTCACTTTTTCAAGTGATATGCCTTTGATTGGTGGCATGCTTTTCCCAATATCTTGATGCTTTTATGAAAAGAAAATAGAAAGGAAAAAGATACAGTT
Source organism: Panulirus ornatus (assembly GCF_036320965.1). Lineage (NCBI taxonomy): Eukaryota > Metazoa > Arthropoda > Malacostraca > Decapoda > Palinuridae > Panulirus > Panulirus ornatus. Next base: position 36,273,424 of record NC_092229.1, read on the forward strand.
GGAAAGAAGAACCCAACTCATTTACACCTGTTTCCTCCATTCTGACCGATATTTCAGTGACTGCCCTTCTCTTTCAACAGCAAGGATCTTGCAATAATTCATAGGTATTTTCATAATCCTCCTCTTACATGTATTTCAAAAGTGACCTATCATTTCATTTCATTTGTTCTGTATTTTAAGTTTTATTTGCAGCATCATTGGAAATTTCTGGAAAATTTAGACAGCCATTTATTTCTTGTAACCTTCAACATAATTCTCCTTTGAGCTCATCTGTTTAGTTTTTCACTTTTGTGGTACATACTACAGGTACACCACCGAATTTCTGGCAACTGATGGTTCGGCACCTTTAGTCCGGACAAAATTACGTGAGGGAAATTGAAATTACCACAGCCGCCAGACTAGTTTACTGGGCAGACACAGGTGTCGTTGTATGTAGGGCACGCTTATTTACATTCTTTACACTGCACTTGTTGGTGGTGATATGGCAATTCTGTGAGATTCTTAGCTTATTTTGCTTAAATTTAACCCTAGCTATGGCTTTTAAGACATATGAGAGTGTCAGTCATGGTGTAAAACGTAAACACCAGTCCATATTGATTCAAGATAAAGTAGAACTGTTGAAAAAATGGACCACAGTGTTTCATTGCATAAGCTGTGTGACATCTACACAGTATTTGTTCATCAACTGTTTATGATATAAAGAAGCAAAGGGAGAAAATATTGATATTCTATGCAGACAACGATTCCAAGAAGCAAATGACGATTAGAAAAAATATGAAAGATGGTAAGAGTACTGAGCATGATCGATGATGGAATGGTTTTGACAGTGCCGGAGTGATAGAGTGGACTTGTCAGGTAGCATGATAATGGACCAGGCTAAGTTGTTCCATAAAGAACTTAAATTACAACATGAGTGTAACTATAGTGAAGGATGGTTTCAAAGATTCAAGAAGCGTTGTGGAATTTCCGTGAATGAAGTGTGCAGAGAAAAGCAGTCTGCAAACCACATAGGAACTACTATGTTGACAAATTTGCGAAACTGGTAGCTGATGAGGACCTCAGTCCTGAGCAGGTGTATAATGCAGATGAAACTGCATTACTCTGGTGATGCACACCTTAGGAAACACCAACAACAGAAGGTGAAGAAGACCCCACAGGATTCAAACAATCTAAGGACAGACTTACCATCTTAGGGTGCTCAAACATTTAATATTTTTTTAATTTAAATTCTTATTAGTCCATAGTATACTTTAGACACATGGGAGATGTATAATTAGTGGGTTACAGATGTGTTGATGAATTATTATTATGTGACCACGGTTGGTCAGGCAAAATGGATAATCCGGAAAGGCTTTGGAACCAAGAGTGCCAGAAAATCGGTGATGTACCTGTATCATATCTATAAATGTATCAAACAACCATGATGACAACCTTGATGAACTCACATATTTTTCAAATTACTCATAAGACAAACACTGCTTTCATTTCACTGTGAATGCTTTTAACGTTTAGAAGACTTACATGTTTACATCAGAGCCAGAAAAAGTTAACATGAAAAATGTCACATTTTTCATGTTAACTTTTTCTCATTGCTGTTTTGAATTTCTCTACTGTTTCGTCACTTCTGAATACACTTTTTCTATAGAACTCTTTATGCAGGGAAGGGTATTATCATCAATACTGTCATCAGCATGATATCAGGCATAGATAAGGATGGAAGGGAAAATATAGTGAGGTCTTTTTTAGATGACAAGAGAGTGAGTAAAACTATGAAAAATGAAGAAGACAAGGAAAACTACAGAGGGATTTGGGTACTATAAAAAAGTGGGTGGAAGAGAAGGTAATGTAGTTTATTGAGCATAAACTTGAGCAAAATTAGTCATGAAACAAGAAAGACCTTGCAGGAAAAAAGAAGAGAGAGGTTAAAATCTAGGATTTGTGAATTATTCTACATAAAAAGGTTGACTTTAATGGATACATAGATAATTTAACACCAGTAAATTGAATAGTGAGAAGTATGATATTTAGAAATTTCACAGTAAGAGACAGAACAGTAATGATGATGTCTTTTGTATTAATGAAAATCAAAACTAATACTGCTGCATCGTATGGCTGTCAGTTAAGCAGATGGAAGTAAATGAATTTAAAAGAATGCAGAAGCACTCATTGAGCATAATAGATGGACTAGAGCATACAAAGTACCATGAATAATTGAAAGAACTTGAATTCTACAGTCTAGAAAGAAGAGAGAGAGAGAGATATGATAATATACATTTGGCAGCAAGTAGAAGGCATAAAGAACTATGTTATGAAAATGAAAGCATACTAAAACAATGCCAGGTGACATTATGTAAATGCCTTTTAAGGAAACTGGAGTGATGATTTAATGCAATGCCAAAAGAAACATACATGGAGTGATTAGCATTCAAAAGAAAATTAGACTTTTGGGTGAAGACAGAACTGGACGAACCTTGAATAGATTACTGTGCCAAAGGAGTAGCTGCCATAAAGAGCATCACAAGCAAGACATGCAGTGAATAAAGGAATGACAGGAGAAAAGCAGCCATATCCAACAAGCAAGAGAAGTGGCGAGTATTACTCACTAGCTATGCCATCTTGGCATAATCTCTTTGTAGGTAGGCCATAGACTATCTACTTAAGCATAAGTCTGGTCTACACTCTCACTTTCCCTCTTTCATCAACCATGTTCTCCTGCTTGGGTTCACTGTTTCTTTTTTTAACATGATCAGTCACAATCCTATCATACTCCTTGCAAGGTATGCTAAAATGACTTATTCCTATGTTTTTTCATACATATTCGACATTTTCCACACTTGCAAGGTAGTGTTAAGAACAGAGGACTGAGTCTTAGAGGGAATATCCTCACTTGGCCCCCTTCTCTGTTCGTTTTTCTGGAAAAGTAAAAAACGAGAGAGGAAGATTTCCAGCCCCACCACTCCCTCCCCTTTTACTCTCCTTCTATGACATGCAGGGAATACCTGGGAAGTATTCATTCTCCCCTTATGAATATAAATATTTTTACTCTTAACAGTGGAATAGTTAGTGCATTCATCCAGCCATTAGGCACATCACTTTTTCCATAATTTTACAGATTCTTTCCCAATCCACTCCAGAGGAGCGTCACCTTTTTTTTTTTTTCTTAACTATCTCAGTCATCACTCCCCCTGCAGCCCATCTTACCCATTTCGTAAGTGAATACTGCTCAACTCACCTCATCCACTGTAATGTCTTCCTCTCCCTATACTTATTTTGCATCCTTTAGACTTTTTATCTGAGTTACTGATGGCCATATTCCATGTACCATTATCTTTTTAAAAAACTTCATCCTCTTTCACTTCATCCTCTTTCACAAGCTGTGCGCTAGACTCATGTACTACATCCTTGATTCTCATTCAGACCTTCCATCTTTACGTGACATTTCTGGAAAATGGCTAGTGAGTATCATTGAGATATTCTTTTATACTTTTTCGTGAATGATAATTTGCTTTTCTTTCTCTCAGTTTCACCCATTTTTAAAAATTTTCATTTAGGACTTTTACAGTTGCATTATTCAAATTTGATTGTGCTAGAATACAATTTCTCTTTATGTTTGTCTCTATGAATCATTCAATACCCTCTGTACAGTTTCAAAATACCATCATTCAACCATATGATAACATTAACATGTTAGGCATAATCACATCCACTCTGCTATGGAAATCCAACATAACCAACGGCATGAAGACTGCTTCCCAAGAGCTGGAAATGTTGTATAGTTGGTATAATAAATTTTATTATGAGCAGCTATTTCACATTGACAGGGATTTTATTCACACATATATGGAATACTGCTCACATATCAGAGGTGGTTCTGTCAACTGGAATGGAATCAGAGGCCTTCCATCTCGCTAATTCTCCTGGCATCACATCTCTTCAACTTTCTCTTTTTGTATCTACGATGTTATATCTCTCTTTATATTCTACAGGATTATTATGGCCATTGTTTTCTTGAACTGTCTGCATGTGTCACCACCCATATGGCCTGGACTAATGGCAAGTGGGTGACTGCTAGTTCCCACAGTTTCCTTGTGAAGATTGGCCGCTTGAGGATTGGCTGTTTTGATATGTCCTCTTCTCAAGCAGCTAAGCTATGGAATTCTCTTCCTTCTTTTGTCTTTCTTTCTTCATATAAGCTTTCTTCCTTTAAGAGTCAACTCTGTCATCATTGATTAAGCCCTGATTTATTTCAGCTTTTTTTTCTACATTTTCCCTTCACCTGAGATGGCCTTGACGAAGGCATGTTTTACTTGTGCCTTGTAGGTCACCGAAAACAAAATGAAATCTGAACAACTGCCTGATTTCATAATTTCTCTCGAAGGTGAACTGTCCCACAAGCTAATGTATACCACATCGCTCCAATTCACTCTATTCCTTGCCCTCCTTTCACCCTCCTGCATGTTCAGGCCCCGATCACACAAAATCCTTTTCACTCCATCTTTCCACCTCCAATTTGGTCTCCCTCTTCTCCTCGTTCCCTCCACCTCCGACACATATATCCTCTTGGTCAATCTTTCCTCACTCATTCTCTCCATGTGCCCAAACCATTTCAAAACACCCTCTTCTGCTCTCTCAACCACGCTCTTTTTATTTCCACACATCTCTCTTACCCTTACGTTACTTACTCGATCAAACCACCTCACACCACACATTGTCCTCAAACATCTCATTTCCAGCACATCCATCCTCCTGCGCACAACTCTATCCATAGCCCACGCCTCGCAACCATACAACATTGTTGGAACCACTATTCCTTCAAACATACCCATTTTTGCTTTCCGAGATAATGTTCTCGACTTCCACACATTTTTCAAGGCTCCCAAAATTTTCGCCCCCTCCCCCACCCTATGATCCACTTCCGCTTCCATGGTTCCATCCGCTGCCAGATCCACTCCCAGATATCTAAAACACTTCACTTCCTCCAGTTTTTCTCCATTCAAACTCACCTCCCAATTGACTTGACCCTCAACCCTACTGTACCTAATAACCTTGCTCTTATTCACATTTACTCTTAACTTTGGGAGCAGCTAAATGAGTGTGTTAGCGGTTTTGATGCACGAGACCGGGTTATAGTGATGGGTGATTTGAATGCAAAGGTGAGTAATGTGGCAGTTGAGGGAATAATTGGTGTGCATGGGGTGTTCAGTGTTGTAAATGGAAATGGTGAGGAGCTTGTAGATTTATGTGCTGAAAAAGGACTGATGATTGGGAATACCTGGTTTAAAAAGCGAGATATACATAAGTATACTTATGTAAGTAGGAGAGATGGCCAGAGAGCGTTATTGGATTACGTGTTAATTGACAGGCGTGCGAAAGAGAGACTTTTGGATGTCAATGTGCTGAGAGGTGCAACTGGAGGGATGTCTGATCATTATCTTGTGGAGGCTAAGGTGAAGATTAGTATGGGTTTTCAGAAAAGAAGAGTGAATGTTGGGGTGAAGAAGGTGGTGAGAGTAAGTGAGCTTGGGAAGGAGACCTGTGTGAGGAAGTATCAGGAGAGACTGTGTACAGAATGGAAAAAGGTGAGAACTAATGAGATGTCCTCATGGATTTTCAGTGGTTAGTAGCCTTTGACCTCATTCTGGTGTGGTTTTACACCTCTTATCCTTTGCAAGCCACCTGAATTGTGTTTGTAGCAATAACTCATTCTTAAATTCATATGCTGTCATTATCCCACCAGCTGCCATGTTGAACAGGTTAAGCACCTTGTAATTCTCCAAGCAAATCAGAAATATTCTTACTTTTTTCTCTTTTCAGTTTGTGAGTGGGTTCACATGCTGTGGCATTGTTATTTTAGCTCTTGACAAAGGGCCACATATCCACAAGGGCCACATTTATGCCATGAGAATGTGTTTGGTTTTGGAATTATCCTTAGCATCAGAAGAGGTGCTCAGGTTTTTTTGTTTGTTGGATTTAGTGAGGGAGGGTCTGTAACATCAATGTGTGGTGTTACCTTGGCTGATTAGTTTGATTATGGTTGCTCTGGTGGGTGAGGTAAATTTAAGGATCTTAGAGAGAGAAGTCTTTAGCTAAGGGTATTGCTTACTATTTATGTTGCTCCTCCTTTCCTTTACTTTTCTGTGCTGATGGTACTATAGCTGTCTCTCCTGTTGACAAAGCAACTCTTTCATTCTCATTTCTCCTCTAACTCTCCCTTGGATGACCTTAACCATTCATTCACCCCTTGATACTCTTTTTTTACTAATCATATTCCTCTTCCTGCAGTCTCTTTTTGATCTGTCTGAAAAGTACTTTTCTCTCCAAATAAAAGCAAGGCATGTGGTCCTCATGGCATCCATCTTTACAGAAATACTGTGCCTCTTAAGTTGCACATGTGCTTGCTAATATCTTCCGTTTCTGTTTAAAAACCAGAACTTTTTCTTCTTCAAAGCGTGCATAGGTATATTCCATTCTTAAGAAGGGTGGCTGTTCTAACCCTTCCAACTATTGTTCTGTTTCCCTGATACCTTTCAATTCCAAAGTCTTTGAATCCCTCCTTAACTCCCATATCCTCAGACATCTTAAATCTCATAGTTTTCTCTGATCACCAGTATAGCTTCCATAAGGTGAGATCTGCTTGTGAAATTCTTTCTTATCTTACTGGTGTGTAGTCATCATCCCTGAGAAATTTTGGAGAATCCAGCATAGTTGCCGATGATATATCCAAAGCTTTTGACAGGGTGTGGCTTTGGGTGTCTCATCTTTAAGCTCCCCTCTTTTGGTTTTCCTTCCTCTCATTGCCCCCTCATATCTCACTTCTCTTACTGATCTATCTTCATGGTTGTTGATGGATCAGTCTCTCCCCTTTTCCTTGTCAACAGTGATGTCTCTCAAGGTTCTTTCCCATTTCCTACACTTTTTTCTTTCTATCAGCGATTTTCTTTTTTTTTTTTACGAATAACCAAATGCACTCATATGCTGACTGACTCAGCACTGCATTCCTCCTCATCCTTTAGTTATGCTCATTCTTCTCTCACTTGATCTGCATCTTGTCTCGACACAACTCTCTTGATAAACTCAGACTTGAGCAGGATATCTCAATGGGTTAGACAAAATCTAAGACTCAGTTTCTGCCCATCTTTTTGAGAATGTCTCTCAACTTTCTTGTCTCCATCAACTGTTTTGTAATCCTACTTTTTAATTTAGTGAACATGATACATGGTATTACTCTCACATCCAGTCTGTCTTTAATGAAATAGTTTTTTTCTTCTTTTTTTTATGTTGAAGGCTCCAGTCATGGACAAAATTCCACATCAACACTGGGCCTTAATTGAAATATAGACTTATGAAAGTGAAAAAGGAAAGGCAAGGGAAAGTATTTATGCATTTTAGAGGGAGTGAAAACCTATCTTTTGAAATGTGCCATGTCATAGTTATTGGAAAAGACATGAGAAGGTAGTGTCCAAAGCTTTAACATGTGGGGAAAGAAGTAGTTATCAAAATGGCCCACTCTTGAGTTGCCAGTAGCCACACAGTAATCATGTGATGCAGCAGCTTATGGAGTATTACACGGTCTAGCTAGTGGTGGGGGCACACAAGCAGCCAGGTCTCAAGAGCAAAAACCAAAGTGATACCTAAAGAAAAGGGAAAGCTAACCAACATTGTGGCGTAGGGTAAGAGGATCAAGTTTGGAAGTTAGTCTGTGAGAGTTTATAAGTCAGACCACTTTTGACTCTGTCAAGTGAGGATGCAGAGCCTAGAGCCACCCTAGGTGTGAGAGCAATTCTCCATACAAGAATAGATCAATCCTTTGTATAAACGGAGCAACTGTTCAACAGAAAATAAGTTTCGACATCTAAACAGGACACCAAGTTTTTTAGAGGTGGATTTAGCCATTCCCATAATGTGGGTTTTCCCATGAAAGAATGAATGTTGATACCAAGTATGTTCATTGAGCCAAGAGGTGGAATTACAGAACCGTTAAAGGAGAGATGAGAGTTGTGAGTTGTGAGGAGTTTTTGTCAAAGAGATGGGTAGACACTGGGTCTCGGAAGCTTAAATGAAACTTAACTACATTTCATCTATCGGTCTAAGATATCCTGTCCGAGTCTGAGTTTATTAATGAAGCTTTGTTGAGACAAGATGCAGATTGAGTGAGAGAAGAAGGGGCATAATTGAAGGATGTGGATGTATGCAGTGTTGAAAAATAGAAAAGAGTGTAGGGGACACGACAGAACCTTAAGGGACACCGCTGTTGATGGAGAAAAGGGGGAAGCTGATCCATCAACAACAACAGAGATAGATTGGCCAGAGAGGAAACTAGATATGATGGAGCAAAGTAAGGGAGGGAATCCAAAAGAGAAGTGCTTAGAGATGAGACCCCAATGCCACACCCTGTCAAAAGCTTTGAACATGTCAAGGGCAACTACACATGACTTCCCAAAATCTTTCAGGGATGATGACCAGACAGTAAGATAAGAAAGAATATCACCTGTGGATCTCGCCTTTCAGAAGCCATGCTGATGATCAGAGAAAAGACCACGATTTTCAAGGTGTCTAAGGATATGGGAGTTGAGGAGGGATTCAAAGACTGGAAATGGTAGATGTCAAAGCACTAGGACGATAGTTAGAGGTGTCATAATGATCACCGTTCTTAGGGGTGGGATGTATCAATGCCTGCTTCCAAGGAGAAGGAAAAGTATTGGTTTTTAAACAGAAACAGAACAGACAAGCAAGCACAGGTGCAAATTCAGAAGCTCACTCATTCAATATACGATGGTAGATCCCATCAGGACCATAATCCTTGCTAGTATCCAGAGAGAGAGAAGCGCTTCTTGGACAGTCTGAAAATAGATTACGGAAAGGGGCATAGGATTAGTAAGAAGAGCATTAAGAATTGAAAGAATGTTAGTCATCCGAGGTGGAATTAGAGGAGAAACGGGAACCAAAGATATTTGCTTTATCTTCATGAGAGACAGCTATAGTACAATCAGAACAGAAAAGTGAAGAAAGATAGAGCGACAGAAGTTGTTAGAGGTGCCCTTAGCTAAAGACCAGAAAGACCTATCACTGGATGACAAGGAAAGGTTATCACACTTCCTCTGAATATAGGAACACATTCCTTGCAGTGTAACATGCTTACAGTGATTATAGGCAGTGATGTAAGCTGAATGGGTACCAGAGGAAAGAGAGTTTTTCCAAGATTGGTATGCCTGATCCCTTTCCTGAATGGCCTCTGAAAAGGAACCATGGATTTGAAGAAAAGGTCGTCTTGGAGGAAGAGGGGATAAATGCTTCCATTCCCGCAATAATAACCTCTGCTATGCATTTGGCAGAGACAGAAGCATCATCACATAAGAGACAGTAATTTACCCCAGGAAATTCAGAAAAGAAGTTACATGAGATATTCCCGTCAGCTTTGTTGAGGTGCCAGTATTTATGCTTAGAAGGGGCTGCTGGAGAGGGAAAGATACCATTGAAATAGATACGTATACAAGAGTTCATCAGATGAACCAGTTGGGGGCAATATTGTGTATTTATAGCAGGATGGACTAGGCAAAGAACAGATCCAGAATATTATGAGAGTGGTCACAGCGGTGGGAGATAACTTACTGTATATTTTTGAGAATAAAGAATTTAAGGGTTTCAATCCCTTTACCATGTGGATTGGAGGAATTCTGCTATTCCCTAGAGTGAACTTTGAAATCCCCGAGGTAGAGGATCACAGCTTGGAGGTGAGAGGATGTCACAGTCCCATGGGAGGAGTTTAGTTGGTTGAAGAAAGATATGAAATTCGTAGAATTAGGAGAGCCGTAGGCAAAACAGAGGAAAAATGTGATAGCTGGGAGACAGCCAATTTACATTAAAGTTTGAGGACTGAAGGCCCTTGAGGCATGCAGCAAGTATGTTGATGTTGAAATAAGCACAAATACCACCTTTGAACTGGAATCATGAGTGGAGATTATAGTTAGTTGAATATGAAAAAAGGATTAGTGAGAAGATCATTAGATAATTGTGTCTTAGAGATAAGTCAGATGTTAGGAGAGGTACTTGACTGATGGTTTTCAACAGAGGAGAGGTTATTTGAGAGACCACTAATGTTCATATAGTGAATAGAAAAAGAGGAAAATCTAACAGAGAGGGAAAGGACATGGAAGGGGCTGGTACTACTACTGACAGAGCCTTCCGTAAAGAAACTGGTAGCCCTGTTTAGATGTCGAAATTTCTTTTCTTCCAGGTAGTTGCTCTGTTTACACAGATGATTGGTCCATCCTAATATGGAGTATGACTCATACATTTAGGGTGGTTTTGGCTCTGTATTCTTACTTGACGGAGTTATATTGAAAGCAACCTGGCTTATCAACTCTCCCAGGTTGAATTCAGAATTTGACCCACTTACCCTATGCCACAATTGTGGATTGCTTGACCTCATCTATAGTTATTACTTTGGCTTTTGTTCCTGAGAGCTGGCTGCTTGTGTGCTCCCAGCTCTAGTTAGACCATGCAATACTCAGAAAGCTGCTGCATCACATTGTTACCGTGTGGCCATTTGCAACTCAGATGTGGGCTGTAGCTGTTTACTTCTCTACACCTTGGAGCTTTGGAAATCTCAACCCTTTCATGACTTTTCCAATTATCATGATGGCTAGCACATTTTAAAAGACAGGTTTTTCGCTTCCTTCAAAATTCCTGAATACTTTTTCTTGTCTCTTTCCTTTCATTAATCTCTATATATTTCAGTTAAGGTCCGGCTTTGATGTGGACTTCTGTCCATGAATGGAGCCTAAAATTAGAGAGAAAAAAAATAACATTTTTGTTCAACCTGGGCTTTATGCTGGAGTACATGTCGTAAGAAAGTCAGCCTCTACCTAAGCTTTTTTTCAGAAATTTTTATTTAGGGAATTCAAGAAAGGGAACCTTTGGCACATTTCTTCCAAATTTGTAAAATAGTACCATAGTTTAGATGTGGTAGATTTATAACATTTGGCTGTAGGGACTCCTTCTACCAGGGAGTCAGATTCCTTTACTCCTATTGTTTCACCAGTGAGAGTATTTAGAATTTTGTTTTTTCGATTTGAAGGCATATTTTGTAATACACATCCCTCATAGGGTATCCTTTCATTGCTCAAGGATCAGTTGAGCAGAGAAATATGGATTTTGAAAGCTGTAAACATTTTCCCTGAGGTGGTGTCCTGCAAACAAATTTTCCTGTTATTCTTGCCCTGCCCACCGTTCCCCTCTTTTTTTGTAAACCTTTTCCTCTATACCTTTGATGACTACCTTGAGTTGGTGCCACAGTCAGACAGTTGTGAGCTCAGGCCAGGAGTGGGCACTTTGGTGACATCAACCAGGTGGCAGTCACTGAGATTGGACCCATTTTGTTGATCAAAAGGCTTTGTTGATTTGGGGGTTGACCTTGGTGGACGAATGAGAATTTCTTCACCAATATTAAGAGGTTTGGAATGATCCAGACCCCAGTATTCCCCAAGGAATGTATCATTGTTTGCAGAATTCTTCCTTGGAGAGAAAAAGATTCTTCAGCTTTCTAAACCTTTTTTTCTTTGTGTTGAAGGCTTTAGTCATGGACAGAAGTCATTATCAATGCCAGGCCTTAATTGAAATATATAGAAAATTATGAAACAGAAAAAGAAAAGACAAGAAAAAGTATTTAAAGATTTTGGAAGATGTGAACGACTTGTCTTTTGAAGTGTACAAGGTCATAGTTATTGGGAAAAACAGGAGAAGATAAAGAGTTCCAAAGCTTTAATGTATAGGGTCTTTAAAGAAGCAAGTATCGAAACAGCCCACCCTTGAGTTGTGGATGGCCACACAGTAATCACGTGATACAGCAGCTTGCCAAGTATTATGTGGTCTATCTAGCAGTGGGGGTACTCAAACAGACAGCTCTTGAGAGCAAAAACCTAAGTAATACCTATGGAAGAGGGAAAGCAAACCAATATTGTGGCTAAGGGCGAGGGGGTCAAGTTTGGAAATTACCCTAGGGCAGTTTATAAGTTGGATTGCTTTTGACTCAACTCTGTCAAGTATGCATACAGAGCTAGAACCACCCCAAATGTGAGAGCTATACTTCATACAAGTATAAATGGAGCAACTGTGTAGAAGAAAAGAATTTTCGACATCTAGAAAGGACACCCAGTTTCATAGAGGCAGACTTAGCTATGCCTGTGACATGGGGTTTCCAAGAAAGAGTGGATGTTACAGTAATACCAAGTCAAGAGATGGAACTAGAGAACCATCAAAGGAGAGACAAAAGTTGTAAGGAATTTTCAATAGAGAAATAGGTAGAAATTGGGCCATGGAGGCATTAAACTTAACAAGATTTTGTCTACCCCACTGAGATGTCCTGTCCACATCTGATTTGTTGAGGAAGCTGTGTCAAGATGGGTTGCAGATCGAGTGAGAGAAGACAGAGCAGAACTGAAGTTGCGGATCAATGCATTGTTGAGTTTTCAGCATATGAGTACATTGGGTTATTTGTGGAAGAAAGAAAATTGTTGAAAAAAGGAGAAAAAGTGTAGGGGACAGAATAGAACCTTGAGGGACACTGCTGTTAATGGAGAAAAGGGAAGAGGCTGATCCATCAACAACCACAGAGATAGATCAGCCAGAGAGGAAGCTAGATATAAGGGAGTGAAGCCAAAAGAGAGGAGCTTAGAAATTGTACCCTGATTCCACACCCTGTTAAAAGCCATAGATATGCCAAGGGCAACAACATCTGACTTCCCAAAATCTTTCAGGGATGCTGATCAGACATTAGTAAGATAGGAAAGAATGACACCAACAGATCTCGCCTTACGGAAACCATATTGGTGGTCAGAGAGAAGACTGTGATTTTCGAGGATATGGGATTCAAAGACTTTGGAAATGGTAGATGTCAAAGCAATAGGATGATAGTTAGAGGGATCAGAACAGTCACCCTTCTTAGGGGTGGGATGTATCAATGCATGTTTGCAAGGAGAAGGAAAAGTTTTGGTTTTTAAGCAGAAGTGAAACAGATGAGCAAGCACAGGTGCATGTTCAGAGGCACACTCTTTTAGTACACAGGGATGGATGCCATCAGGACCATAAACCTTGCTTGCATCCAGAGAAAGAAGTGCTTTTCAGGTAGTCAAAAACAGATTACGGGAGGAGGCATAAGATTAGTAAGAGGAGCATCAGGGAGTGAAGGAATGTTAGATTCATCCAAGGTTGAGTTAGAGGAGAACCATGAACCAAAGAGAGTTACTATGTCTGTGGGAGAGACAGCTACGGTACCTTTTGAATGGAAAAGTTAATAAGGAAAGTTTTTTTTTTTTTTTTTTTTTTTTTTTTTTTGCCGCTGTCTCCCGCGTTTGCGAGGTAGCGCAAGGAAACTGACGAAAGAAATGGCCCAACCCACCCCCATACACATGTGTATACATACGTCCACACACGCAAATATACATACCTACACAGCTTTCCATGGTTTACCCCAGACGCTTCACATGCCATGATTCAATCCACTGACAGCACGTCAACCCCGGTATACCACATCGATCCAATTCACTCTATTCCTTGCCCTCCTTTCACCCTCCTGCATGTTCAGGCCCCGATCACACAAAATCTTTTTCACTCCATCTTTCCACCTCCAATTTGGTCTCCCATTTCTCCTCGTTCCCTCCACCTCCGACACATATATCCTCTTGGTCAATCTTTCCTCACTCATTCTCTCCATGTGCCCAAATCATTTCGAAACACCCTCTTCTGCTCTCTCAACCACGCTCTTTTTATTTCCACACATCTCTCTTACCCTTACGTTACTTACTCGATCAAACCACCTCACTCCACACATTGTTCTCAAACATTTCATTTCCAGCACATCCACCCTCCTGCGCACAACTCTATCCATAGCCCACGCCTCGCAACCATACAACATTGTTGGAACCACTATTCCTTCAAACATACCCATTTTTGCTTTCCGAGATAATGTTCTCGACTTCCACACATTCTTCAAGGCTCCCAGGATTTTCGCCCCCTCCTCCACCCTACGATCCACTTCCGCTTCCATGGTTCCATCCGCTGCCAGATCCACTCCCAGATATCTAAAACACTTTACTTCCTCCAGTTTTTCTCCATTCAAACTTACCTCCCAACTGACTTGACCCTCAACCCTACTGTACCTAATAACCTTGCTCTTATTCACATTTACTTTTAACTTTCTTCTTTCACACACTTTACCAAACTCAGTCACATGCTTCTGCAGTTTCTCACATGAATCAGCCACCAGCACTGTATCATCAGCGAACAACTGACTCACTTCCCAAGCTCTCTCATCCCCAACAGACTTCATACTTGCCCCTCTTTCCAAAACTCTTGCATTCACCTCCCTAACAACCCCATCCATAAACAAATTAAACAACCATGGAGACATCACATACCCCTGCCGCAAACCTACATTCACTGAGAACCAATCACTAAGGAAAGGTAGAGCGACAAAAGTTGTTATAGATGCCCTTAGCTAAAGACCAGAAAGATCTATTAGTGGATGAATAGGAGAGCTTATTGCACTTCCTTTGAATAAAGGAATGCTTTGACTCACGGATAATGTACATACAGGGATTACAGGCAGTGATAAAGACACAGTGTACACTAAGGTATTGATTAATGAGTGTATAGAAATTACAGTGCTAAGGGTTCAACTGAGTACCATTACCCTCATAAGTGTTTGATATTGTTTAGTTTCCAGTTTTTGGAATACTTGCACATTGACGTGTATTTACAATCCACATCCTCTACATATCAATTTAATTGAAAATTATGCATCTTTTAAATTCCCTTTTTCTCATCACCTATCTTCATTAAGTCTTCATTCCCTCATGCTGTTCCTTTTCTTCTGTAACACATTATTACAGTGCTGCATACCACCATACCCACATTCCTATCATTTTGTGTCCTGTCATTGTGAAGAGTGTGCTACATACACATTGACGTGTATTTACAATCCACATCCTCTACACATCAATTTAATTGAAAATTATGCATCTTTTAAATTCCCTTTTTCTCATCACCTATCTTCATTAAGTCTTCATTCCCTCATGCTGTTCCTTTTCTTCTGTAACACATTATTACAGAGCTGCATACCACCATACCCACATTCCTATCATTTTGTGTCCTGTCATTGTGAAGAGTGTGCTACAACCTCTGTTATGGGATGTGGTAACTGCTTGTCAGCATATTTTTGATTATTGCATGACAGCTAGAGACTGAGTGTGAACGAATGGGGCCTTTGTTGTCTTTTCCTAGTGCTACCTCGCACACATGAGGGGGGAGGGGGATGGTATTCCATGTGTGGCAAGGTGGCGATGGGAATGAATAAATGCAGACAGTGTGAATTGTGTACATGGGTATATATGTATGTGTCTGTGTGTGTTTATCCCTGGGGATGGGGGATTAAGAATACTTCCCACGTATTCCCTGCGTGTCGTAGAAGGCGACTAAAAGGGGAGGGAGCGGGGGGCTGGAAATCCTCCCCTCTCGTTTTTTTTTTCCCAAAAGAAGGAACAGAGGGGGGCCAGGTGAGGATATTCCAAAAAAGGCCCAGTCCTCTGTTCTTAAAGCTACCTCGCTAATGCGGGAAATGGCGAATAGTTTAAAAGAAAAAAAAAAGTCTGTGTGTGTTTATATATGTGTACATTGAGATGTATAGGTATGTATATTTGCATGTGTGGACGTGTATGTTTATACATGTGTATGGGAGTGGGTTGGGCCATTTCTTTTGTCTATTTCCTTGTGCTACCTCGCAAATGCGGGAGACAGCGACAAAGCAAAATAAAATAAATAAATAAATAAATATTGTTTGTATGTACAGTAAGAGAAATTTGAATTTGTACACTTGCAGATCCTCATCTCTTTACCTCAGTTATCTATCAAAAAAGTATTATAATTTCTCTGCTTCTATTGTTTACTTTATCTCTACATTGCTGAGTTGCTGATTGGTGGTCCCAAGTCAGTTTTTGAGGAAGGTTTTGATAACTTGGTGATTTAAGCAAAAGTAACGACTCTGTATTGGTAGCTTTTGCAGCTTTTGTAACAGGTCACAAAGACATATCTTAACTGTTTGAGCATTATTGAAATAGAGAAAAAAGTCATTCACATTGTACCTCAAAGTTGATTTTATCTAGTACAATTAGAGGCTTACTGATATATCTTTCGTTTATTATATATTGGATTTTATTTTTTTGCAGCCAGAAAATGTGTTATTACTAAGTAAAAACCGTCAGCATATCAAGTTGATTGATTTTGGTCTGTCTAGAGTCATCAGCCAGCAAGAAGAAGTACGAGACTTGATGGGTGAGTTGCCCTAAGAATTAGTTATTTTTGTATCATAGACTCTGAATTAGTTTAGTATTTGATTGGCCTGTTATTATTAATGTTAGGTGCATAGATAATTAGTTCTAGTTCTTACCATATTTAAGATTCTTGAAATTTTTTACCAAAACAGCATTTACCACCTCTTGTTCTTTTCATGCATTGTCATATATTCACTCTTCATAGCATGGTCTGCTTTGTAATAATTTTTTATTTCTCATACTTTTCACCTCTGCTTGACTATCCAGTTTTAGAAAAAACTTATGAGTTTGGAATGCTTAAAAGAAGAAATCATTTAGTTGGATCAATTAAAGATTTTGCTAGAAGAAAGATGACAGTGTGAACACTTGATTAGTTGTGTTTAGTAGTTTAGTGACACACCTAGGGATAGGGGAGAAAGAATACTTCCTATGCATTCCTCACGTGTCATAGAAGGCAACTAAAGGGGACGGGAGCGGGGGCTAGAAACCCTCCCCTCCTTATATTTTAACTTTCTAAATGGTTTGGTCACATGGAGAGAATGAGTGAGGAAAGATTGACCAAGAGGATATACGTGTCGGAGGTGGAGGGAACGAGGAGAAGAGGGAGACCAAATTGGAGGTGGAAAGATGGAGTGAAAAAGATTTTGTGTGATCGGGGCCTGAACATGCAGGAGGGTGAAAGGAGGGCAAAGAATAGAGTGAATTGGAGCGATGTGGTATACCGGGGTTGACGTGCTGTCAGTGGATTGAATCAAGGCATGTGTATGGGGGTGGGTTGGGCCATTTCTTTCGTCTGTTTCCTTGCACTACCTCGCAAACACAGGAGACAGCGACAAAGCAAAAAAAAAAAAAAAAAAAAAAAAGGGAAACAGATGGAGTCACGCGGGGAGTGCTCATCCTCCTCGAAGGCTCAGAGTGGGGTGTCTAAATGTGTGTGGATGTAACCAAGATCAGAAAAAAGGAGAGATAGTATGTTGGGGCGAAGAACCTGGATGTTTTGCCTCTGAGTGAAACGAAGTTCAAGGGTAAAGGGGAAGAGTGGTTTGGGAATGTTTTAGGAGTAGAGTTAGGGGCTGGTGAGAGGACAAGAGCAAGGGAAGGAGTAGCACTACTCCTGAAACAGGAGTTGTGGGAGTGTGTGATAGAATATAAGAAAGTAAACTCTAGATTGATATGGGTAAAACTGAAAGTGCATGGAGAGGGATGCACATATGAACCTGGGCATGAGAAGAAAGATCATGAGGCAAGTGTCTTGGGAGCAGCTGAGTGAGTGTGTTAGTAGTTTTGATGCACGAAACCGGGCTATAGTGATGGGTAATTTGAATGCAAAGGTGAGTAATGTGGCAGTTGAGGAAATAATTGGTGTACATAGGGTGTTCAGTGTTGTAAATGGAAATGGTGAAAAGCTTGTAGGTGTATGTGCTACAAAAGGACTGGTGATTGGGAATACCTGGTTTAAAAGAGATATACATAATGGGAATGAATAAAGGCAGACAGTATGAATTATGTACATGTGTATATATGTATATGTCTGTGTGTGTATATATATGTATATGTTGAGATGTATAGGTATGTATATTTGCGTGTGTGGACGTGTATGTGTGTACATGTGTATGTGGGTGGGTTGGGCCATTCTTTCATCTGTTTCCTTGCGCTACCTCGCTAATGCGGGAGACAGCGACAAAGCAAATAGATAATACATAAGTATACATGTGTAAGTAGGAGAGATGGCCAGAGAGGGTTATTGGATTAGGTGTTAATTCATAGGCGCACGAAAGAAAGACTTTTGGATGTTAATGTGCTGAGAGGTGTAACTGGAGGGATGTCTGATCATTATCTTGTGGAGGCGAAAGTGAAGATTTGTGGAGGTTTTCAGAAAAGAAGAGAGAATGTTGGGGTGAAGAGAGTGTTAAAAGTAAGTGACCTTGGGAAGGAGACTTGTGTGAGGAAGTACCAATAGGGATTGAGTACAGAATGCAAAAAAGTGAGAGCAAAGGGCATAAGGGGAGTGGGGGAGGAATGGGATGTATTTAGGGAAACAGTGATGGCTTGCACAAAAGATGCTTGTGGCATGAAAAGTGTTGGAGGTTGGCAGATTAGAAAGGGTAGTGAGTGGTGGGATGAAGAGGTAAGATTATTAGTGAAAGAGAAGAGGGAGGCATTTGGATGAGTTTTCCAGGGAGATAGTGCAAATGACTTGGAGATTTATAAAAGAAAGAGGCAAGAGGTCAAGAGAAAGGATGCAGGAGGTGAAAAAGAGGGCAAGTGAGAGTTGGGGTGAGAGAGTATCATTAAATTTTAGAGAGAGTAAAAGAGGTAAATAAAGTGCATAAGACAAGAGAACAAATGGGAACATCGGTGAAGAGGGCTAATGGGGAGGTGATGACAAGTAGTGGTGATGTGAGAAGGAGATGGAGTGAGTATTTTGAAAGTTTGTTGAATATGTTTGATGATAGAGTGGCAGATATAGGGTATTTTGGTTGAGATGGGGTGAAAGTGAGAGGGTTAGGGAGAATGATTTGGTAAATAGAGAAGAGGTAGCAAAAGCTTTGCGGAAGATGAAAGCTGGCAAGGCAGCGGGTTTGGATGGTACTGTTGTGGAATTTATTGATAAAGGGGATGACTGTGTTGTTGACTGGTTGGTAAGGATATCTAATGCATATATGACTCATGGTGAGGTGCCTGAGGATTGGCGGAATGCTTGCATAGTTCCACTGTACAAAGGCAAAGGGGATAAAGTTGAGTGCTCAAATTACAGAGGTATAAGTTTGTTGTGTATTCCTGGGAAACTATATGGTAGGGTATTGATTGAGAGGGTGAAGGCATGTACAGAGCATCAGATTGGGGAAGTGCAGTGTGGTTTCAGAAATGGTAGAGGATGTGTGGATCAGGTGTTTGCTTTGAAGAATGTATGTGAGAAATACTTAGAAAAGCAAGTGGATTTGTATGTAGCATTTATGGATTTGGAGAAGGCATATGATAGAGATGGTTTGTGGAAAGTATTCAAAATATATGGTGTGGGAGGCAAGTTGTGAGAAGCAGTGAAAATTTTTTATCGAGGCTGTAAGGCATGTGTATGAGTAGGAAGAGAGGAAAGTGGTTGGTTCTCAGTGAATATTGGTTTGCGGCAGGGGTGCGTGATGTCTCCATGGTTGTTTAATTTGTTTACGGATGGGATTGTTAGGGAGGTGAATGCAAGAGTTTTGGAAAGAGGGGCAAGTATGCAGTCTGTTGTGGATGAGAGAGCTTGGGAAGTGATTCAGTTGTTGTTCACTGATGATACAGCGCTGGTGGCTGATTGAGGTGAGAAACTGCAGA
The DNA here is from genome assembly GCF_036320965.1 of Panulirus ornatus. Taxonomy (NCBI): domain Eukaryota; kingdom Metazoa; phylum Arthropoda; class Malacostraca; order Decapoda; family Palinuridae; genus Panulirus; species Panulirus ornatus. Next base: position 36,293,067 of record NC_092229.1, read on the forward strand.
AGCTGGTGACTGAGTTTGGTAAAGTGTGTGAAAGAAGAAAGCTGAGAGTAAATGTGGATAAGAGCAAGGTTATTAGGTAAAGTAGGGTTGAGGGACAAGTCAATTGGGAGGTAAGTTTAAATGGAGAAAAACTTGAGGAAGAGAATTGTTTTAGATATCTGGGAGTGGACTTGGCAGCAGATGGAAGCATGGAAGTGGAAGTGATTCTCAGGGTGGGGGAGGGGGTGAAAGTTCTGGGGTAGTTGAAAAATGTGTGGAAGGTGAGAAACATTATCTTGGAAAGCAAAAATGGGTATGTTTGAAGGAATAGTGGTTCCAACAACGTTATATGGTTGTGAGGCATGGGCTATAGATAGAGTTGTGCAGAGGAGGGTGGCTGTGTTGGAAATGGGATGTTTGAGGACAATATGTGGTGTGAGGTGGTTTGATCGAGCAAGAAATGAAAGGGTAAGAGAGATGTGTGGTAATAAAAAGAGTGTGGTTGAGAGAGCAGAAGAGGGTGTATTGAAATGGTTTGGTCACATGGAGAGAATGAGTGAGGAAAGATTGACCAAGAGGATATATGTGTCAGAGGTGGAGGGAATGATTAGAAGTGGGAGACCAAATTGGATCCAAGGTGGAAAGATGGAGTGAAAAAGATTTTGAGTGATCGGTGCCTTAACATGCAGGAGGGTGAAAGGCATGCAAGGAATAGAGTGAATTGGAACAATGTGGTATACCGGGGTCGACGTGCTGTCAGTGGATTGAACCAGGGCATGTGAAGTGTCTTGGGTAAACCGTGGAAAGCTTTGTGGGGCCTGGATGTGGAAAGGGAGCTGTGGTTTCGTTGTATTATACATGACAGCTAGAGACTGAGTGTGAGCGAATGTGGCCTTTGTTGTCTTTTCCTAGCGCTACCTTGCATGAATGCGGGGAAGGCGGTTATCATTCCATGTGTGGCAGGGTGGCGATGGGAATGAATAAGGGCAGCAAGTATGAATTATGTACATGTGTATATATGTATATGTCTGTGTATGTATATATATGTATACGTTGAAATGTATTGGTATGTATATGTGCGTGTGTGGACGTGTATGTATATACATGTGTGTGTGTGTGGGTGGGTTGGGCCATTCTTTCGTCTGTTTCCTTGCACTGCCTCACTAACGCAGGAGACAGCAACAAAGTATAATAAGTAAATGATAAATAAACCAGGCTCCCTGAGTTTGCGAATTAGTAGAGATCATGAAAAGATATATGCTCATCCATACGAATGAAAGTGTATGCAGACACTGGATTAAGCTTGAGTTAGCTACTGCTGATGTGTATGTGTCAAGATGAGTAGAGAAAGATGTAAATACATCACCACTTTCAACTATAGCTACGTAAAACTAGTCAGTGAATAGTACCACCTTATAGATGTGGGTTCACTAATGTCACAAATATTTGGTATGAATGGGTCACCGTACAAACAGTACCAAATGCAAAAATAAAGTTTGAAATGATTGGTTATACCACAGAAGTTATGACCAGGGTTACCATGTGATTGATACTCCTAACAGCATTACCATAAGGTGATATATATATATTCCCATGAATTCAGGAAATTGAGGACTGTGTGAAAGAAAGATCATTATGTGGAATGGCAAAAACGGATAGGTTTCAAGGTATAGTAGTCCTTATGATGTTGCATGGATTTGAGAAGGGCTATAGATGATTTTGTACAAAGAAGGATGGATGTGTTGCAAATCAAATGTTTGAGGATAGTATGAGGTGTGAGAAAGGCTGATTGAGTAAGTAGAAATAGGGTAGGAAAGATGTGGTAAGAAGAGTATGGTTGAGAGAGCTGAAGAGAGTGTGATGAAGTGGTTTGGACATATTTGAGAGAATGAGTGAGGAGAGGTTGATGAAGAAGATTTTGTATTGGAAGTGGAGGGGTCAAGGAGAAGGGGTAGATCAAATTAAAGGTGGAAAGATATAGTGAAAAAAATTTTGAGTGCTAGGTATCTGAAGATGGTGGAAGGTGTAAGGCAAGCATGAGATAAAGGAACCTAGAGCAATATCTTATACAGGGGTTGATATGCTGTTAATGGACTGTACCAGTGTTTATGAAACAGCTGGGGGAATCCATGGAAAGGTCTGTGAGGCCTGGTTGTCGATGGAGGCTGTGGTTTTGGTACATTATACATGACAAGCAGAGAATGGATGTGAGCAAATGAGGCCTTTTGTTCATCTGTTCCTGGTGCTTTTTTTACTAAAAGGGGTGTAGTGAATGAGTATGAAAAAAAAAGATGTATATTTCTTTTTATTTCTTTCACACTTGATTCCCATTTCCCATGTTAACAAGGTAGTGCCAGGAACAGATGAAGAAAGGCCACAACACATCTTTTCCATTCTCTAGCTGTCATTTGTAATGCACCAGAACCACAACTCCCTATCCACATCCAGGCCCCACAGACCTTTCCATAGTTTACTCCGGATACTTCACGTGCTCTGATTCAGTCCATTGACAGCACATTGACCCAAGTATACCCAGTCATTTCAATTTACTCTATCCCATGCACACCATTCACCTTCCTACATGTTTAAGCCCTGATCGCACAAAATCTTTTTCATTTCATCCCTCCATCTCCAATATGGTCTTGCCATTCTCCTTGTTCCCTCCACTTCTGATACATATCCCCTTTGTCAACCTTTCCTGACTCATTCTCCCCACATGCCCTAACCATTTCAGCTCACACTCTTCTGCTCTCTCAAACATGATTTTTATGAGCACACATATCTCTTGCCCTTTCATTACGTGCTTGATCAAACCACTTCACACCCCATATTTTCCTTATCCATTTCATTTCCAATATATCCACCCTCCTCTGTACAACCTTACATATAACGCATGCCTCACATCCATGTGATATCACTGGGGCTCCTATTCCTTCAGACATGCCCATTTTTGCCCTCCCAGGTAATGCTCTCTCTTTCCATACATTCTTTCACTGCTCCCAGAACTTTTGCTCCAATGCTTCCTTGGTTCCATTCACTTCCATGTCCACTCCCAGATATCTAAAACACTTCACATACTCCCATTTTTCTCTGTTCAGACTCACACCCCAACTAACATTTCCCTCATCCCTGCTGAGCTTCATAACTTTGCTTTTATTCACATTTACTCTTAACTTTCTCCTTTCACACACTTTTCCAAACTCAGTCACCAACCTTTGCAGTTTGTGACACTAATCAGCCACTAGAGCTGTATCGTAGGTGAACAACAACTTACTTCCCAATCCCTCTCATCCCAACAGACTGCTTACTCACCCTTGTCTACAAACCTCTCACTCTTATCTCCCAAACCATCCCATCCATAAGCAAATTAAACATCCATGGGGACATCAAACACCCCTGCTGCAAACCAACATTCACTGGGAATCAATCACTCTCCTCTCTTCCTACTCGTAGATATGCCCTACATCCTTGGTAAAAACTTTTCACTACTTCCAGCAACTTATCTCCCACGCCATGTACTCTTAAAACCTTGTGTGAAGCATCTCTATCAACCCTATCATATGCCTTCTTTAGATCCATAAATGCTACATACAAATCGATTTGTTTTTCTAAGTATTTCTCACATGCATGCTTTAGAGGAAACACCTGATCCACACATTTTCTATCACATCTGAAACCACACTGCTCTTCCCCAGTCTGATGATGTGTACATGCCTTCACCCTTTGTAGAATGGCACTATTCATGCATTCCGCCAGTCCTCAGGCATTTCACCATGGTCAGTACTTATATTAGATATCCTTACCAACCACACAAGAGCACAGTCACCCCTTTATTTAATAAATTCCACTGCAGTACCATCCAAACCCACCGTCTTGCCAGATTTCATCTTCCGCAAGGCTTTTAATATGTAATTATTATACTTTGTCACTGTCTCCCTCGTTGCGAGGTAGCACAAGGAAACAGATGAAAGAATGGCCCAACCCACCCACATACACATGTATATACATACATGATCACACATGCACATACACATACCTATACATTTCAACGTATACATGTATATACATACACAGACATATGCATATATACACATGTACATAATTCATAATTGCTGCCTTTATTCATTCCCGTCACCACCCGGCAACACATGAAATGACAACCACCTCCCCCCGCATGCACGTAAGGTAGCGCCAGGAAAAGACAACTAAGTCCACATTCGTTCTCACTCAGTCTTTAGCTGTCATGTATAATGCACCAAAACCACAGCTCTCTTTCCACATCCAGGCCCAACAAAACTTTCCATGGTTTACCCCAGATGCTTCACATGCCCTGGTTCAGTCCATTGACTGCACGTTGACCCTGATATACCGCATCGTTCCAATTCAGTCTATTCCTTGCATGCCTTTCACCCTCTTGCATGGTCAGGCCCGGATCACTTAAAATCTTTTTCACTCCATCTTTCCACCTCCAATTTGGTCTTCCACTTCTCATCGTTCCCTCCACATCTGACACACACACACACACACACACACACACACACACACACGCACACATATATATATATATATATATATATATATATATATATATATATATATATATATATATATATTTTTTTCTTTTTTTTTCCTTTGTTGCTGTCTCCCGCGTTTGCGAGGTAGCACAAGGAAACAGACGAAGGAAATGGCCCAACCCACCCCCATACACATGTATATACATACGTCCACACACGCAAATATACATACCTACACAGCTTTCCATGGTTTACTCCAGACGCTTCACATGCCCTGATTCAATCCACTGACAGCACGTCAACCCCTGTATACCACATCGCTCCAATTCACTCTATTCCTTGCCCTCCTTTCACCCTCCTGCATGTTCAGGCCCCGATCACACAAAATCTTTTTCACTCCATCTTTCCACCTCCAATTTGGTCTCCCACTTCTCCTCGTTCCCTCCACCTCCGACACATATATCCTCTTGGTCAATCTTTCCTCACTCATTCTCTCCATGTGCCCAAACCATTTCAAAACACCCTCTTCTGCTCTCTCAACCACTCTCTTTTTATTTCCACACATCTCTCTTACCCTTATGTTACTTACTCGATCAAACCACCTCACACCACACATTGTCCTCAAACATCTCATTTCCAGCACATCCACCCTCCTGTGCACAACTCTATCCATAGCCCACGCCTCGCAACCATACAACATTGTTGGAACCACTATTCCTTCAAACATACCCATTTTTGCTTTCCGAGATAATGTTCTCGACTTCCACACATTCTTCAAGGCTCCCAGGATTTTTGCCCCCTCCCCCACCCTATGATTCACTTCCGCTTCCATGGTTCCATCCGCTGCCAGATCCACTCCCAGATATCTAAAACACTTTACTTCCTCCAGTTTTTCTCCATTCAAACTTACCTTCCAGTTGACTTGACCCTCAACCCTACTGTACCTAATTACCTTGCTCTCATTCACAAACTTTACCAAACTCAGTCACCAGCTTTTGCAGTTTCTCACATGAATCAGCCACCAGCGTTGTATCATCAGCGAACAGCAACTGACTCACTTCCCAAGCTCTCTCATCCCCAACAGACTTCATACTTGCCCCTCTTTCCAAAACTCTTGCATTCACCTCCCTAACAACCCCATCCATAAACAAATTAAACAACCATGGAGACATCACACACCCCTGCCGCAAACCTACATTCACTGAGAACCAATCACTTTCCTCTCTTCCTACACGTACACATGCCTTACATCCTCGATAAAAACTTTTCACTGCTTCTAACAACTTGCCTCCCACACCATATATTCTTAATACCTTCCACAGAGCATCTCTATCAACTCTATCATATGCCTTCTCCAGATCCATAAATGCTACATACAAATCCATTTGCTTTTCTAAGATCAGGATATATATATATATATATATATATATATATATATATATATATATATATATATATATATATATATATATAAATATTTGTTTTTTTTTGCTTTGTCGCTGTCTCCCGCGTTTGCGAGGTAGCGCAAGGAAACAGACGAAAGAAATGGCCCAACCCACCCCCATACACATGCCTTGATTCAATCCACTGACAGCTCGTCAACCCCGGTATACCACATCGCTCCAATTCACTCTATTCTTTGCCCTCCTTTCACCCTCCTGCATGTTCAGGCCCCGATCACACAAAATCTTTTTCACTCCATCTTTCCATCATATATATAAGCAAATGGATTTGTATTATTATTTATTTTGCTTTGTCGCCGTCTCCCGCGTTAGCGAGGTAGCGCAAGGAAACAGCCGAAAGAAAGGCCCAACCCACCCACATACACTTGTATATACTTACACGTCCACACACGCAAATATACATACCTATACATCTCAATGTACACATATATATACACACACAGACATATACATATATACACATGTACATAATTCATACTGTCTGCCTTTATTAATTCCCATCGCTACCCTGCCACACATGGAATAACAACCCCCTCCCCCCTCATGTGTGTGAGGTAGCGCTAGGAAAAGACAACAAAGGCCCCATTTGTTCACACTCTGTCTCTATCCTTCATGTAATAATGCACCGAAACCACACCTCCAGGCCCCACAGAACTTTCCATGGGTTGCCCCAGACACTTCATATGCCCTGGTTCAATCCATTGACAGCATGTCGACCCCGGTATACCACATCGTTCCAATTCACTCTATTCCTTGCACGCCTTTCACCCTCCGGCATGTTCAGGTCCCGATCACTCAAAATCTTTTTCACTCCATCTTTCCACCTCCAATTTGGTCTCCCACTTCTCCTTGTTCCCTCCACCTCTGACACATATATCCTCTTGGTCAATCTTTCCTCACTCATTCTCTCCATGTGACCAAACCATTTCAAAACACCCTCTTCTGCTCTCTCAACCACACTCTTTTTATTTCCACACATCTCTCTCACCCTTACATTACTTACTCGATCAAACCACCTCACACTACATATTGTCCTCAAACATCTCATTTCCAGCACATCCACCCTCCTGCACACAACTCTATCCATAGCCCACGCCTCACAACCATACAACGGTGTTGGAACCACTATTCCTTCAAACATACCCATTTTTGCTTTCCGAGATAATGTTCTCGACTTCCAAACATTCTTCAAGGCCCCCAGAATTTTTGTCTCTTCCCGCACCCTATGATTCACTTCCGCTTCCATGGTTCCATCCGCTGCCAGATCCACTCCCAGATATCTAAAACACTTTACTTCCTCCAGTTTTTCTCCATTCAAACTTACCTCCCAATTGACTTGACTCTCAACCCTTCTGTACCTAATAACCTTGCTCTTATTCACATTTACTTTCAACTTTCTTCTTTCACACACTTTACCAAATTCAGTCACCAGCTTCTGCAGTTTCTCACATGAATCAGCCACCAGCACTGTATCATCAGCGAACAACAACTGACTCACTTCCCAAGCTCTCTCATCCACAACAGACTTCATACTTGCCCCTCTTTCCAAAACTCTTGCATTCACCTCCCTAACAACCCCATCCATAAACAAATTAAACAACCACAGAAACATCACACACCCCTGCCGCAAACCTACATTCACTGAGAACCAATTTTTTTCCTCTCTTCCTACACGTACACATGCCATACATCCTCGATGAAAACTTTTCACTGCTTCTAACAACTTGCCTCCCACACCTTATATTCTTAATACCTTCCACAGAGCATCTCTATCAACTCTATGATATACCTTCTCCAGATCCATAAATGCTACATACAAATCCATTAGCTTTTCTAAGTATTTCTCACATACATTCTTCAAAGGAAACACCTGATCCACACATCCTCTACCATTTCTGAAACCACACTGCTCTTCCCCAATCTGATGCTCTGTACATGCCTTTACCCTCTCAATCAATACCCTCTCATATAATTTACCAGGAATACTCAACAAACTTATACCTCTGTAATTTGAGCACTCACTCTTATCCCCTTTGCCTTTGTACGATGGAACTATGCAAGCATTCCGCCAATCCTCAGGCACTTCACCATGAATCATACATACATTGAATAACCTGCCAACCAGTCAACAATACAATCACCCCCTTTTTTAATAAATTCCACTGCAATACCATCCAAACCTGCTGCTTTGCCGGCTTTCATCTTCCGCAAAGCTTTTGCTACCTCTTTTCTGTTTACCAAATCATTTTCCCTAACCCTCTCACTTTGCACACCACATCGACCAAAACACCCTATATCTGCCACTCCATCATCAAACACATTCAACAAACCTTGAAAATACTCACTCCATCTCCTTCTCACATCACCACTACTTGTTATCACCTCCCCATTAGCCCCATTCACTGAAGTTTCCATTTACTCCCTTGTCTTACGCACTTTATTTACCTCCTTCCAAAATATCTTTTTATTCTCCCTAAAATTTAATGATACTCTCTCTCACCCCAACTCTCATTTGGCCTCTTTTTCACCTCTTGCACCTTTCTCTTGACCTTCTGCCTCTTTCAATTGTATATACATACATGTCCACACACTTACATATACATACCTATACATCTCAATGTATAAATATATATATACATACGCAGACATATACATATATACACATGTACTTACTTTATACTTGCTGCCTTTATTCATTCCCATCGCCACTCCGCCACACATGAAATGACAACCCCCTCCCCCTGCACGTGTGCGAGGTAGCGCTAGGAAAAGCCAAAAAAGGACATTCTTTCACACTCAGTCTCTACCTGTCATGTATAATGCATCGAAACCACAGCTCCCTTTCCACATCCATGCCCCACAAAACTTTCCATGGGTTACCTCAGATGCTTCACATGCTCTGGTTCAGTTCATTGACAGCCCGTCGACTCCTTCATGTTCAGGCCCCAATCGCTCAAAATCTTTTTCAGCTCCAATTTGGTCTCCCACTTCTCCTCGTTCCCTCCATCTCTGACACATATATCCTCTTTATCAATCTTTCCTCACTCATTCTTTCCATGTGACCAAACCATTTCAATACACCCTCTTCTGCTCTCTCAACCACACTCTTTTTATTACCACACATCTCTCTTACCCTTTCATTACTTACTCGATCAAACCACCTCACATCACATATTGTCCTCAAGCATCTCATTTCCAACACATCCACTCTCCTCCGCACAACCCAATCTATAGCCCATGCCTTGCAACCATATAACATTGTTGGAACCACTATTCCTTCAAACATACCCATTTTTGCTTTCCGGGATAATGTTCTTGCCATCCACACATTCTCCAACATTCGCAGAACCTTCACTACCTGCCCCACCCTGTGACTCACTTCCGTTTCCATGGTTCCATCCGTTGCCAAATCCACTCCCAGATATCTAAAACACTTAACTTCCTCCCGTTTTTCTCCATTCAAACATACCCCCCAGTTGACTTGTCCTTCAACCCTACTGAACCTAATAACCTTGCTCTCATTCACTTTTACTCTCAGCTTTCTTCTTTCGCACACTTTACCAAACTTAGACACCATCTTGTGCAGTTTCTCACCCAAATCAGCCATCAGCGCTGTATCATCAGGAAACAACAACTGTTTCACTTCCCAAGCCCTCTCATCCACAACAGACTTCATACTTGCCCCTCTCCAGAACTCTTGCATTCACCTCCCTAACAACCCTATCCATAAACAATAAACAACCATGGAGACATCGTGCCTTGCATCCTCGATAGAAACATTTCACTGTTTCTAGCAACTTCCCTCCCACACCATATACTCCTAATAACCTTCCACAGAGCATCTCTATCAGCTCTATCATATGCCTTCTCCAGGTCCATAAATGCTACATACAAATCCATTTGTTTTTCTAAATATTTCTCACCTACATTCTTCAAAGCAAACACCTGATCCAAACATCCTCTACCACTTCTGAAACCACACTGCTCTTCCCCAATCTGATGTTCTGTGCATGCCTTGACCCTCTCAATCAGTACCCTTCCATATAATTTCCTAGGAATACTCAACAAACTTATACCTCTGTAATTTGAATACTCACCTTTATCCCCTTTGCCTTTGTACAGTGGCACTATGCATGCATTCTGCCAATCCTCAGGCACTTCACCATGAGCCATACATACATTAGATATCCTTACCAACCTGTCAACAACAGTCACCCCCTTTTTAATAAATTCCTCTGCAATACCATCCAAACCCACCACGTTGCCAGCTTTCATCTTCCACAAAGCTTTTACTACCTCTTCTCTGTTTACCAAACCATTCTCCCTGACCCTCTCACTTCACACACCACCTTGACCCAAACACCCTATATCTGTCTCTCTATCATCAAACACATTCAAGAAACCTTCAAAATACTTACTCCATCTCCTTCTCACATCACCACTACTTGATATTACTTCCCCATTAGCCCCTGTCACTGATGTTCCCACTTGTTCTCTTGTCCAAAACATCATTTTTATTCTCCCTAAAATTTAATGATACTCTCTCACCCCAACTCTCATTTGCCCTCTTTTTCAACTCTTGCACCTTTCTCTTGACCTTCTGCCTCTTTCTTTTATGCATCTCCTTGTCATTGGCACAATTTCTCTGCAAAAATCGTCCAAATGCCTCTCTCTTCTTTGTCACTAATAATCTTACTTTTTCATCCCACCACTCATTACCATTTCTAATATACCCATCTCCCACCTTTCTCATGCCACAATCATCTTTTGCGCAAGCCATCACTGCTTCCCTAAATGCATCCCATTCCTCCCCCACTCCCCTTATGTCCTTTGCTCTCACTTTTTTCCATTCTGCACTCAGTCTTTCCTGGTACTTCCTCACACAAGTCTCCTTCCCAAGCTCACTTACTTTCACCACTCTCTTCACCCCAACGTTCTCTCTTCTTTTCTGAAAACCTCTACAAATCTTCACCTTCGCCTCCACAAGATAATGATCAGACATCTCTCCAGTTACACCTCTAAACACATTAACATCCAAAAGTCTCTTTTTCACATGCCTATCAATCAACACATAATCCAATAATGCTCTCTGGTCATCTCTCCTACTTACATACGTATACTTATGTATATCTCTCTTTTTTAACCAGGTATTCCCAATCACCAGTCCTTTTTCTGCACATAAATCTACAAGCTCTTCACCTTTTCCATTTACAACTCTGAACACCCCATATACACCAATTATTCCCTCAACTGCCACATTACTCACCTTTGCTTTCAAATCACCCATTAGTATAACCTGGCCTCGTATACACACATACACATACACAGACTTATTCATATATACACATGTGCATATTCATACGTGCTGCCTTCAACCATTCCCATTGCCACCCCACCACACATGAAATGGCACCCACCTCCCCCTGCACGCGCACGAGGTAGCACTAGGAAGAGACAACAAAGGCCACATTCGTTCACACTCAGTCTCTAGCTGTCATGTATAATGCACCGAAACCATAGCTCCCTTTCCACATCCAGGCCCCACAAAACTTTCCATGGTTTACCCTAGATGCATCACATGCCATGGTTTAATACATTGACAGCATGTTGACCCCAGTATACCACATCATTCCAATTCACTCTGTTCCTTGCACGCCTTTCACCCTCCTTTCTGTTCAGGCCCCAATCACTCAAAATCTTTGTCACTCCATCCTTCCACCCCCAATTTGGACTCCCACTTCTCCTCGTTCCCTCCACCTCTGACACATATATCCTCTTTGTCAATCTTTCCTCGCTCATTCTCTCCATGTGACCAAACCATTTCAGCACACCCTCTTCTGCTCTCTCAACCACAATCTTTTTATTACCACACATATCTCTTACCCTTTCATTACTTACTTTATCAAACCTCCTCACACCACATATTGTCCTCAAACATATCATTTCCAACACATCCACCCTCTCCTGTACTACCCCATATATATCCCATGCCTCACAACCATATAACATTGTTGGAACCACTATTCCTTCAAACATACACATTTTTGCTCTCCGAGATAACATTCTCGCTTTCCACACATTCTTCAGCACCCCCAGAACCTTCGTCCCTTCCCCCACTCTGAGACTCACTTCCGCTTCCATGGTTCTATACACTGCTGAATCCACTCCCAGATACCTAAACCACTTCACTTCCTCCAGTTTTTCTCCATTCAAACTTACCTCCCTGTTAACTTGTCCCCCAAACCTACAGAACCTAATATCCTTGCTCTTATTCACATTTACTCTCAGCTTTCTTCTTTCACACACTCTTCCAGACTCAGTCACCAACTTCTGCAGTTTCTCACTCAAATCAGCCACCAGCGCTGTATCATCAGCAGACAACAACTGACTCACTTCCCAAGCCCTCTCATCCACAAAAGACTGCATACTTACCCCTCTCTCCAAAGCTCTGCACCTCCCTAACCACCCCATCCATAAACAAATTGAACAACCATGGAGACATCATGCACCCCAGCCGCAAACCAACATTCACTGGGAACCAATCACTTTCCTCTCTTCCTGCTTGTACACATGCCTTACTTCCTCGATAAAAATTTTTCACTGCTTTTAGCAACTTGCCTCCCACGCCATATACTCTTAATACCTTCCATAGAGCATCTCTATCATTTCCCTTCTCCACATCCATAAATGCTACATACAAATCCATCTGTTTTTTTTAAGTATTTCTCACATACATTCTTCAAAGCAAAGACCTGATCCACACATCCTCTCCCAAATCTGAAACCACACTGCTCTTCGCCAATCTGATGCTCTGTACATGCCTTTACCCTCTCAATCAATACCCTCCCGTACAATTTCCAGAAATACTCAACAAACTTACACCTCTGTAATTTGAACACTCCCCTTTATCCCCTTTGCCTTTGCACAATGGCACTATGCTTGCACTCCGCCAATCCTCAGGCACTTCATATATTCCACTGCAATACCATTCAAACTCATCGCCTTGCTGCATTTTCCGCAAAGCTTTTACTACCTCTTCTCTATTTACCAAACCATTCTCCCTGACCCCTTTCACTTCGCACACCTCCTCGACCAAAACACCCTTTATCTGCCACTCTATCATCAAACACATTCAACAAACCTTCAAAATACTCACTTCATTTCCTTCTCACTTCACCACTATTTGTTATTACCTCCCAATTAGCCCCCTTCACCGATGTTCCCATTTGTTCTCTTGTCTTACGAACTTTATTTACCTCCCTCCAAAACATCTTTTTATTCTCCCTAAAGTTTAGTGATACTCTTTCACCTCAACTCTCATTTGCCCTCTTTTTCACCTCTTGCACCTTTCTCTTGACCTCTTGCCTCTTTCTTTTATACATCTCCCAGTCATTTGCACTATTTCCCTGCAAAAATCTTCCAACTGCTTCTCTCTTCTCTTTCTCGAAGAATCTTACTTCTTCATCCCACCACTCGCTACCCATTGTAATCTGCCCACTTCCCACCTTTCTCATGCCACAAGCATCTTTTGCACAAGCCATCACTGCTTCCCTAAATACATCCCATTCCTCCCCCACTTCCCTTATGTCATTTGCTCTCACCTTTTTCTATTATGCATTCAATCTCTCCTGGTACTTCCTCATTCAATTCTCCTTTTGAAGCTTACTTACTGTCACCATGTTCTTCACCCCCACATTCTCTCTTCTTTTCTTAAAACTTCTACAAATCTTCACCTTCTCCTCCACAAAATAACGATCAGACATCCCTCCAGTTGCCCCTCTCAGGACATTAACATCCAAAAATCTCTCTTTCACGCGCCTATCAATTAACACGTAATCCAATAGCGCTCTCTGGCGATGTCTCCTTCTTACATACGTATTCTTATGTATATCTCTCTTTTTAAACCAGGTATTCCTAATCACCAGTCCTTTTTCAGCAAACAAATGTATATCTCTTCACCATTTCCATATACAACAAAGAACACCCCATATACATCAATTATACCCTCAACTGCCACATTACTCACCTTTGCATTCAAATCACCCATCACTATACATATTTATTTGTTTATTATACTTTGTTGCTGTCTCCCACGTTAGCGAGGTAGTGCAAGGAAACAGACGAAAGAATGGCCCAACCCACTCACATACACATGTATATACATACACGTCCACACACGCACATATACATACCTATATGTTGTAATGTATACATATAGATACATACACAGACATATACATATATACACATGCACATGATTCATACTTGCTGTCTTTAGTCATTCCCATCGCCACCCCGCCACACATGAAATAACATCCCCCCCTTCCCCTCGAGGTAGTGCTTGGAAAGGACAAAAGGCTACATTCGTTCACACTCAGTCTCTAGCTGTCATGTGTAATGCACTGAAACCACAGCTTCCTTTCCACATCCAGGCCCCACAAAACTTTCCATGGTTTACCCCAGATGCTCCACATGCCTTGGTTCAATCCATTGACAACACATCAACCCCGGTATACCACATCATTCCAATTCACTCTATTCTTTGCACGCCTTTCACCCTCCTGTATGTTCAGGCCTCGATCCCTCAAAAATTTTTTCACCCCATCCTTCCACCTCCAATTTGGTCTCCCACTTCTTGTTCCCTCCACCTCAGACACATATATCCTCTTTGTCAATCTTTCCTCACTCATTTTCTCCATGTGACCAAACTATTTCAATACACCCACTTCTACTCTCTCAACCAGCATCTTTATATTACCACACATTTCTCTTACACTTTCATTGCTTACTCGATCAAACTACGTAACACCATACATTGTCCTCAGACATTTCGTTTCCAACACATCCACCCTCTTCCGCACAACCCTATCTATAGCCCATGTCTTGCATACATTGTTGGAACCACTATTCCCTCAAACATACCCATAGATTATATTCAATAGCTGTCTCCCACGTCAGCAGGGTAGCGCAAGGAAAGAGACGAGTAATGGCCCAACCCACCCACATACCAACGCATATACATAAACGTCGACACATGCATATATACATACCTATACATTTCAACGTATACATACATATACATACATAGACATATACATATAGAAACATGTACATATTCATACTTACTGCCTTCAGCCATTTCTGTTGCTACCTCGCCACTCTTGAAATAGCATCCCGCCCCACTCTTTGGCAAGGTAGCACCAGAAAAAGACAAAAGAAAGGCCACATTCATTCACACTCAGCCTCTAGCTGTCATGTCTTTATTATACTTGATTGCTGTATCCTGTGTCAGCGAGCTAATGCCAGGAAGCAGGTGAAGAACAGCCCATCCATTCATATGCTTATATATATGTACATAATTTCCGTACATGCATGTATTTATATCAAACATATACACATATACATACACATACACAGACATATACATATATACGCATGTACATATTCATACTTGCTGGCCTTCATCCATTCCTTGTGCTCCCTTGTCCCAAAGGAAACAGCTAGGTTTTGTCTGGAAAAGAGACAAAAAAAGGCCTAATTTGTTCGCACTCAGTCTCTAGCTCTCATGTGTAATGCACCAAAACCACCCTGCCTATCCCTGGGGATAGGGGAGAAAGAATACTCTCCACGTACTCCCTGAGTGTTGTAGGAGGTGACTAAAAGGGGTGGGTGCGGGTGCTGGAAATTCTCCCCTCCTCTTTCTACTTTTCCAAAAGAAGGAACTGAAAAGGGTGCAAGGTGAGGATTTTTTCCATATGGTTCAGCCATAGAGGTATTTGTAAAAGAGGAAACTTTATGGATGAGAAAATAGTGGCAAAAGTAAGTGAGCTTGAAAAAGAGACGTGAAGAAATACCAGGAGAGATTGAGTATAGAATCACAGAATGTGTGATTAAACAAAGCTTGGGGAGTGGGTGAGGAATGGCAAGTATTTAGGGAAGCAGTGCTGGTATGTGTGAGAAAAGTGTGTGGCTTGTTTAAAGTGGGAGGTTGAGCAGGTTAGAAAGGGTAGTGAGTGGTGGGATGATGAAGTAATGTTGTTAGTGAAAGAGAGAATAGAGGTATATGGGCAGTACTTTGAGAAAAGGAGTTAAACTGACTTAAGAGATATACAAGAGAAAATGGCTGGAGGTCAAGAGGGAGGTGCAGGAGATAAAAAAGGGCAAATGAGAGTTGTGGATAGCGAGTATTAGTAAACTTCAAGAGCATTAAGATGTTTTGGAAGGAGATTAATAATGTGTGAATAGCAAGAGACTGAATGGGAGCATCATTGAAGGACTCAGCTTGGGTAGTGGTAACAGGTAGTGACAAAGTGAGGGAAAGATGGAATGAGTATTTTGAAGGGCTGTTGAATTTATTTATTGATAGATGGCAAGTGCCAGGTGTTTGGGTCAGGGTAGTGTGAAATGGTTCGATGAAGAGAGGAGAGGTGTGAAAGCCTTTCTTGGTAAGGTGGCTGGAGGGAATGGTATTGCAGTTGACTTTCGTAAGAAAGGGAGTGACTGTGTTGTTGATTTGTTAAGACTTTCAGTGTACATGGTGTGATTAAAAAGTTTTGCACCTTAACTTATATTTTAAAGAACAATATACATAGAATATTCTTTAAACAATCTCCTTCAAAGTCATCTCCCTCTGATGATAGGCAGATATCCCAATATTTCTGCCACTTTTGGAAGCAATGCTATAAGTCTTCAGTTGTGAACAGATTGAGTTCTTTTTTCATAGTATTAGTGATAGTTAGAATGATATGAAATCTTTCTACCTTTTAGCTTTTTTTTTTTATGTGAACAGAAAAAAAGGGCACAAGGGAGGTCAGATGAATACGGAGGGTTTTGTACAACAAGAATGTGTTTTATAGCCAGAAATTCTTGAATGGTGACAGCAGCATGAAGTAGCATTGCCATGGCATAAAAACCATTGACCAATTTCAGTCAGCTAGTGATGGTTTCTCCTAACTTTTTCTCTCATTGGAATCAGAACCTTTTTACAAAAGGCTTGGTGTACTGTACTCCCTTTATACATCAGCATAGTATAAGACCTCCATAGCACCATCTGTAACATGCAAAGTCTTTGAACTTTTATATCACACCTCATAAATATGAATTATGATGAGGTGCCTGAGGAATGGATGTATGGTGACATTGTACAAAGGAAAGGGAGACAAAGGTGAATATTCAAACTACAGAGGTATAAGTTTGCTGGGTGTACCTGATAAATTGTACAGGAGATTTATGATTGAGAGGTCAAAGGCATGTACAGAGCATTAGACTGAGGAGGAAAACTGTGGTTTTAGAAGTGGTATAGTATGTGTGGATCAAGTGTTTGCTTTGGAGAATGTGTATGAAAATTACTTAGAGTAACAGGCTGTTTGTGGCATTTATGTATCTGGAGAAAGCATATAATAGGGTTGATAGAGATGCCTTGTGGAAGGTCATAAAAATATATGGTGGGGGAAGAAAGCCACTAGAAGCAAGTGAGAAGTTTTTACCAAGGGTGAAAGGCATGTCAAAGTAGTGAGAGAGGAGAGTGAGTGTTGGGTCTGTAGCAGGGGTGTGTGACATCATCGCTGTTTAATGTATTTATGGATGGGATGGTGAGAGAGGTTAATGCAAAAGTCTTGGAGAGAAGGGTGAGTATGCAGTCTGTAGTGGATGAGAGGGCCTGGAAAGTGTGTCAGTTCCTGGTTGCCTATGACACAGCACTTGTGGCAGTTTGAAATGAGAAACTGCTGAAGTTGGTGACTTATTTTGTAAGAGTGTATGAATGGAGGAATTTGAGAGTAGATGTGAACAAAAGTAAGGTTATTAGGTGTACCAAGGAAGCAGAAGGTCATGCCTAAGGATTGGGTGAAAGCTATTATTGTTTCTATTTCAAAGGAAAAGATACCAAGGATGCATGTAGAAGTAATAGGGGAATAAGTCTGTAAGGTATACCAGGAAAAGTGTATAAAAGAGTGTTGATTGATAGAGTGATGGAAGTAAATGAATGCAGAATGAGTGAGGAACAAGGAAATTTTAGAAAATGTGAGGATTAGATTTTTAATGTGGGAAGTATCTAGGAACAGGTAAGAAACTGTATGCAGCTCTTATGGATCTGGAGAAAGCTTATGACTGATTCAAATGGAATGGTTTATGGAATGTGTAAGGATATATTGGGTAGGAGGACAACTGTTGGATGGTATGAGGACCTTCTATAGTGGAACAAATGCATATGTAAAAACAGATGGAGAGTTGAGCAAAATTATCATTGTACATGTGGATGTGGGGCAGGGCTAAGTGATGTCACCATGGCTTTTTAACATACGTATGGATGGAGTGATAAGAGAGGTGAAAGCAGAACTAGGGAAGATGGAGCTAATAGATGGGGTTTGGTGGTGAGAAGATATGGTGTTTGGTAACAAGCCTGATTGCATATGATACTATGTTGCTTATTGAGAGTGAAGAGGAGTGAGAATAGGTTGTATGTTTTATGATGTGTATAAACATAGGCAATTAAAGTTAAATGTGAGTAAAAGTATAGTAATGGTCTTTAAGTGGAAACTTAGGGAAAGTATAGATTTTGCAAAGCTCCATTGAGTGAAAGAAGAAAGTGTACTAAACTCTGTTAAAGATATCAGGGGAGAAAAAGACCGGAAGAGGTGACAGAATTTAAGTATTTATGAGCTATCTTGGGTTAATTTTCATGCCTTTAGACCTGAGCTCAAATTTGCCAAGGCTACTTTTCTTCTTTGTCTCATGCTCTGTGCATAATGAGCATATCTTCTTCATAGGTGGATATCTAACCCTTGTGGTTACCTTGGCAGACAGTGGAGTAGAGTGGACCATAGCACTTCACACTTTCCCCTGCATTCTTCTTTATGTAGCAGATTGTAGATTCATCCAGGTTGTAAGCATGCCCAGGTGCTGATGCTTCCTCACCAGCGTCAGCATATGATAAGGTTTCTAGCTTTGTTTCTAAGGTCAGAAAGGTTCTCTTCCTTTTAACTACTGCTTCTGGGGTAGGAGATGTTGTTGGACCTTTGGATGGTATATTAACAAACACAAACAAAGCAGCTTACGGGAAAGTCACACTTGCAAGTTTACCCAAATTGCACAAGTAGCACAGACTTGCACACACTGGTGGTAACTGCAAGATTGACCCACTGGTAGAAATGCATACTTCACTGCCGACCATCACAGAAGTTTTGGTGTACTTTCTGCCTCACACATTTTAGAATACTTTACCTATTTGTTGATATTTTGCATAGAGGAAATAATAATGTATGTAAGCAAATAAGCACTACTAAATGCCATGATCTTCCACCACTTGTTTATGTAAACAGTCTTCATGCCAATGGAGAAATTCTTCAAAAGTGCCGCCTTGGACTCGCCCTTAGTCTGCTTCATTCACAACTCCATCTTCTTGCTTAGGCTTAAGACATTCCTCTTGCACTTAATGTGAGATTTAGATTGCTCAGTAAGTGTGTATGTAGAGCAAAAGTATTTCCAGATGACATTCACGCCAGACCTACTGTTCAAGTTGTCCGAGTGCAACGACAGCTCTGAGACATAGCAACAGCATGCA